>NC_081332.1:300000-415925 GCF_022539665.2 Daphnia carinata
GATGCTTCAACAAACCCTGGAAGAGACAACGCGTAGAGAAGAAGAGGATGCGAGATTAAGAGAGCTCGACGAATATAAGCGTCGCGTTGAGAGCGAAAGGAAACAGCGAGAGCTTCGAAACGAGATGGAACGACAACGATTAAGCGGTGCCATTATGCGACGACAATAGGCCGAACTTACCGCAGCTGAGCAGCCTGGGGCAACACGAGCTTTTTCCGTTACGAGCAATATGTCCAGGATAAGTGGTTGGTAGTTACGTTCAGCTACCACAGCCGCAGGTTTACCGAATATTGCTACGACCTCCGCCGCTACTCAAGCCCCTACAGTGATCACACCGTTAGTAGGATCCACGTCTAGGATACCTACACCGACGAGACTCTTTGCCCAATCGATGGCGACTACACCGCCCACACCATCAGTAGGGTTCTTGGGAAGAGTACGCAATCTCGCTAATAAAGTCTTCACGCCCGGCAGCTCTTTATCACGCTCGACGTCTATGCCACACATCCCTACGATTCCTGTTCAACCTCCGACCACGCTTCCACCTGGGAACGTTACCACCGATTTCTCTCGGAGACACTAACCAACCGAGTTCCTTGAGTTCAGCGCTTCCGAATAGCACAAACTTTGGGCCGGTCAACCTAGGTCCGTCGCACGGTCCGGGTTTGTCCGCGCGAGTTTCACCGTAACTACGCTCCCGAGTGGCTCCGGTTCGTCACACGGGCCAGCCACAACTACCACTACATATAGTTTGCCGTTATTCACGCCATCGATAAACTTCGAACAACAAGCAGCGTCGACTTCATTTCCAGGCTACCAAGGAACACCCGCTCATCCGCCAACAGCGCAACATCCGCCTACCGTTTACACACCGGACGCTTGGATTCGTGCTCTTAACACTCCGCCTGCCGTCACGAATCGCCCTGGTATCAAACCACCCCGGATGAAAGCGCCTACCTTCGATGGAGATCCCGGCAACTGGCCGATGTTCATACAGATATTCAAGGTTTTTCTCCACGATGCCGTGAGTTCTGAGGCAGAACGCATCGCACATCTGTATGACACGCTAACACCGACCATTAGGAAGGACATCGGAGGAGCTCTTCTCAACCCGGGGCTTTACCAACATGCGCTAAACGAACTTCAACGGACATACGGAAACCCGCAAATTGTCTCCAAACCTGCACCTCATCTCTTCTCAAGCTGCGGCCGTTTAGAGACAACGACTTCAGTGCACCACGAGCTTTCTCAGCCGACCTTCACTCCGTGGTAGCAACTCTAAAATTAGGAGGATACGGAATGGAGCTGTACAGTCACACTACGCTTTCACAATTAATCTCCAAACTTCCTCCAGCATTGAAGAGTCGATGGGGCGAGAAGAGTTGGGCAATGTAGCCCACTCTCGCATCTAATGAAGACTTAGATCAATGGCTCAACGGAGTTGCAATGGCTGAACAATCTATCCGAGCGAGTTCGAACGAAACTCCTCATAGACAGCACATTAAACCATCGGAGGAGAACCATCGTACTCCACATAAACCGAACGTATTCAACACCACGTCCGTAACCCTCCCGAAACCGAACAACGACGAAGCAGCCTCTAGATGTCCGGTGTGCAACAGCAACCATCCACACCGCCTAAAGGACTGCAGAATAATTAGAGACATTCACATGGAGAAAATAGCGCAAATTGTAAGGAAGCCAACTTGTACCTTCGTTGCTTAGGCAGCGACCACCTTAGCAGAGCGTGCACCCGTACCGAACGTTGCTCGAAGTCCGACTGCGATGGAATCCATCACCCACTTCTGCACGGCGCTCCACGGCTCTACCCTCAAAGAACGAATCAAGGATCAACGACTACGGAATTCTGCGGTTCCGTCGCAACCAAATCGGCAGATAGCCGCACTCTACTACCGATTGTTCCTGTCATCCTAAAGGTCAACGGCAACGAGTATCCACTCTATGCGCTCCCTGACCCGGGAAGCGAAATATCCGTGATAAAGGGGAAGACTGCGGCTCTCATCAATCTACGAGACAAAGTCGAACGAATTGCAACGAGGACCTCGGCAAGGTTTATGGGTCGGTCATCAATACCTATGTCAGCTTGAAACACGCGCGCAAGCTGTCCCGAGAGGAGATCAATGCCGGACCCCTCGGTCGAACGTAGTATTGCCCTCATCATCCTGTCTTCAACCCGAACAAGCCAGGAAAGTGTAGAGTTGTGTTTGATTTATCGGCGAAACCCAATGGAACATGTTTAAAACGACGCCCTTCTAAAGGGACCTGACCTCATGACAAACCTGATCGGCGTGCTCCTCCGTTTCCGCCAACACGCTGTCCCACTCGTTGGCGACATCGAAAAGATGTTCCACCAGGTACGAGTAAGATCTACCGATGGGCCGGCCTTCCGTTTCATTTGGCGTGAACCGGGTAGCGCAAACACCCAGCAACAAGTTGTGAAGGACAGCGAAGATCCTAGCCCTTGCTACGTCAAATTTCACGACACTTTTACGTAGACAACTGGCTAACGTCGTTCCCTTCCACAAGCAAGGCCATTTCGATTGCCCATCAACTGACTAGGGCGTTGAGGGCTGGTGGTTTTCCGTTAACCCAATGGGCCACTTCAAACGACACTGTACGGCAGGCAATTCCCGGCTAGCGAAAGGAAGGAGCCTCTGTCAACATGGATTTAGATGACGACCCTATTGAACGAACCCTTGGGTTAGTTTGGGATTTTCGACGTGACGTCTTTGTGCTTGGTTGCAGAACCAGGAGGAAGAACTAAAAGGGATCTGCTGAAATCCATCTTCAGCATCGTCGACCCCCTCGGCTTCCTGGCCCCTGTAGTCTTCCAAGCAAAGGTTCTCATGCAGGACATTTGGTGCCGTAAATTCGATTAGGATGACGAACTAACTCAAGATCTTATCGACCGTTGGATCCGCTGGACCGAAACATTGCCGTCACTCTCCAAACTCGTTCTCGAACGATGCATTTCTCCACCGCGAAACGATTTTACAGCAATTCGAGCTACACATTTTTGGAGATGCGTCTGAATTAGGCTTCGCCGCCGTCGCATACGTTCGTTTCTTATTCAATGACCACCCGGCCAGCGTCAAGTTCATCATCTCGAAGGCCAGAGTCGCCCCTTTGAAATTTCTGACGATTCCCCGCCTGGAACTCAACGCCGCTGTTCTAGCCGCACGTCTCGGCACGCAAGTGTCCGTTGAACACGACCTCGCCTACGACCAGATCTCTTACTAGACCGACTCGACAACCGTCCTCAGCTGGATTAACTCCCGGAATTGTCGATTTAATCACTACGTCGGTAACCGGATCGGTGAGATATTTGAGACCACGACTCCCGATCAGTGGAATTACGTTCAAAGCGCGAACAATCCCCGCAGATGACGCCAGTCGCGGTCTAGATGCTTCCGAATTCACAATCGATCATCGATGGTTCTCTGGACCGCCCTCCCTTCGAGGATTAGACAACTGGTCCGAGCTTCAATCCCTTCCAGTAGTTGACGAAAGTTACCCGGAGTTCCGAGAGACGACGTGGGTTGGGGTAGTCCAGCGGGAAGTCGATGAAATTGACCAAATTATCGAAAGGAAATCGAGACCGCAGATCATCTATAACACCGTCGCCTACCTCTTTCGTTTTATATGGAACGCGCGTCAGAGGGAACACAATCAACGAAGAACGAATGGACTCTCTGCCGATGAGGTGCAAATGGGAAAATCTTTCATCCTCCAGCGGACAAAAGCGAACGTCTATCAGCCAGAGATGAACTATTTACGGGCCGGCCGCCCAATCGAAAAAGACTCAAAGCTGATTAAGTTGGCTCCATTTCTCGACCATCGAGGCTTCATGTGTCTCGGTTGCGAACCGACAAAGCGCCCCTACCAATCGATAGACGCCACTCAATCATTCTTCCCCGCTCTGAAAGGATGACACAGCTCATCCTTTGCAAGTAACACCGCGATCGGGGTCATCTTTCGGCCAGTGAGCTTCATCATGAGCCGCGTCGTCAGTTTTGGATTCCTAAAGGTCTCATCACGGCTCAACGAGTTCGCAATCTTTGCTACCTCTGCAGGAAACGAAGCACAAAGGGGACCACACCGATCATGGCTGCTCTTCCCGTTTGAAGGTTGGGTATCCCGCATTTACCCACACAGGAGTGGACTATTTCGGGCCTATCAACGTTACTATTTTCCACCGAACGATTAAACGTTGGGGTTGCTTGTTTACATGCCTAACGTCAAGGTGTGTGCACCTCGAAATGGCGTACTCAATGGATACCAGTTCATTTATTTCCGCTCTCGATCGCTTCCAAAATCGTCGAGGTGTACTCGCGTCCTATCATAGCGATAATGGGGCAAACTTCGTTGTTGCGCAAAGGGAATTGACCGAATGTCTCCAGAACTTGAACCAGGACGCCATCCTTCAACATCTAAACCGGCAACCGTCCAAATGGATGTTTAATCCGCCAGCTGCTCCCCATTTCGGAGGTGTCTGGGAGCGAATGGTAAGGGCCGCCAAGATCACGTTACCAGCCGTTCTAGGAAACCAGGGCCTAACCGATGAAATCTTACTGACCGCCTTCACTTTAATTGAGAACATCCTTAACAGCCGCAAGCTTACTCCGATAAGCGACGACCCGAACGCTCCAGAATGTCTCACTTCTAACCATCTATTGCTTGGCCGCGCAACTCCTAATCTACCGCCCGACGTCTTTACCGAGGATGATTTAACCGCCAAGCAGAGGTGGCGCATCGCACAAGCAGTCGCAGACCAGTTCTGGCATTGCTGGATGAAAGAGGTACGTAAGCCTCACTGAACGAGAGAAATGGTACCAAGAGCATCCTAACCTCCAGGTCGGAGATATTGTCGTCATCAATGATCCAGCCGGAGGAAGAGAATCGGTAACGAAGGGCGGAGCTTAGGGGTTCCGACTTCACTCGACCTCAGTCTCGACCACGCTAGCAAGTGAACAACATCTCAAACTCGTTTCGTCCCGTATTTCCGTCCTTAAATTGAACTTCGCACAAGCTCAACGTGTTCTTCCTTTGGCAAAGGTTTTGTGTCGCGTCTTCCCGAAAGTTTGTGTTGTTTCGCGACTACTTGCAGTGCTGTGTTTCTGACGACGCCCTAACTTTAACCTTTCTTTTCTTACACGAGACGCGTGGCTTGGCAGCCATTGCGTGTGGTTCTCGTGCAGATCCCCCCCCCCCCCCTTTTCGTGTGTATCTCCTTTCGCAACGTTCGGTGACAGGCAACCAACGGGCTTGTATCCGAATACATCGGCTACCCCGTGTTAAATCTCAACTTTTTTTTTTGACTAATCATTTTTCTTTTCTCTTCCTCGTACAACCGCGTGGAGAGGCAACACTCTGACTCTGACAATCTGAGTTCAAATCTCAGTAGGACCTGACACAGTGAAACCAACGACAAACATTTTTCAACACTACCCTTTTCGTAGAAGCCACTCTTGTGAAAAATCGGTTAACTTGTGTTACTCTGAGTGCAATTTCCTTTAAGACGATTATATCCCAGTGGTCGGGCGGATCAATTTGGATTTGGTTTATATTTGAATTAAAATTTAGAACGATGCGATCGAACACTGCCCTTGCAGTGCGAGTTGAATCTAAATATTTTAACAAATATATTACGCAGAAACTGCCAGTAGGTGGTCCTAGTGAGGTTCGAACTCAGAACCCTTATTATTGATTATGAGACTGACGCGCTGCCTACCGCGCTTCTTCTATGACGTTGAGACTGGTTTTTAATTTGTTTTGTATTTATTTGCGTAGTCATTACTTAAAATATGTTTGGGGTATGGCAATGTTGGCACTGTTGACTGCCATTCTGGTATCGTAGCTCAATTTTGGAAATCCTGATTAGAAAAACGAAGAAATTGAATATATCAGCTATATTAAAAGATTAGCTAGAATTTTTTCATAAATATGTTTGTTAGTGTGTTAAAGTTAAAAACTAAAAAGCGTCAAACGAAATTTGAACAACGTTCATCTTTCTGGGTAGAAGTCGGGAGGAAGTCTAAGCAAACGGAATTAAAAGCGGTGTTGCGTCACTTTTTGGAGAGTATTCCTGAGAACGGGGTTGTTTTAAGTTATTTCTAACAATGTTTTACATTAGTTTTTTTCCCACACGCCTGTGTAAAACGGCGACGCAAAATTTGCGGAGGCTTGCTCTTATCTCAAAGGTTATGTGGAAGCTTCCCAGGAGGTCCATCACTGGTTTACGAAATAAATCAAAAGAGCCAAAAGCTAGATCAACGTGACTAATATTATGATGAACCACGGACTTGTTTTATCTTTACCATCGATCTTTTGACGATAGGACCAAGACCTAATTCTAATTGTTTTGATCATTGGCTTTCAATGTCAGTGAAAATAAAGATTTTTTTATTTTTATGTTTTGGCAATAGCTGGAAGTTGGGCCTCAAGTTTTAGACGTCGTTCACTTCAGGAGACATCTGTTTTCATAGCTAAATAAGGACGATGTTGTTTTAATAAATTCAGTTTAAAAAATCATATTCGTTATTCCATTCATTCATTGAGATACATTCAAATATAATTACATTTTTTTTTCACTTGATTCTTTCCGGTTAATCGAACTCGATAATTTTATGCAGTAGGAATTCCAGCAGAATCACAATCATTCCTGAAATCCTGCTTCTCATAGTCCTCCGTGGCATTTGCTTGTTCTTCACTCGTCTGTCCTACTTCACAATCACTATCATCCATTTCAGCGGTGATGAATCTAAGAAACAATAATAGTCGTACAATTATTTTTCAACCACTTAAAAAATGTTCATTTGTGCAAATTGTAAAGCTTATGCGTAACGTGCGTTTGGATTCCTATAACAAAGTTATATTTTTTTTATTTATTTCGTTTATTTTATTTTTCGTGTGATGTAATTTGTACTTTAAATGTATGTAATTTGTGTAATTTTTTTTTACTTTATTCATTTTCAATCTTGACAGTTCGCATCTCCTTGTTACATCGTATGCCTTGGAACAACCCTGCCACTAAACCTGACCTTATTCTTTTCAGCTTATTCAAATTTGATCTCAGAAAGAAAAGAAAAACATAAGAAAACTGTATGCAGAGAAGTTCGCAGTGACCCATTTTTACTTTTTTGAATCACACAACTAATATTGCAGTTAGAAACCAAACAGTAGCCCGAGTTATATTCCCCCCAACTCAGGGGTTTGTTCTTATTCCTGTTATTGAGCCAACCGTTTGTTGATTTTCGATTGATCTGTACTTTTCTTAATGGAATAAATTTTAACCTGATTTGCAAATTTCAAACTTCGGATAAATTAAGGTGTTTAACATGGAAGCCAACTCAAAATTTCCAAATGTAACCATAAAATAGCGAAAAATGATTATTCTAGATTCCAATTTCCGAATTCAAATTTTGAGCAGGCAATATCGAATAAAACCATACATTTTACTGCAATAAAAAGAGTTTAACAGGCAAACGCACACTGAGAATTGTTCTCCAGACATGGAAGCACGCAAGCCAAATAACTATTCCATATATTTTAAAGCAAGGCTGAAATTCAAATTTGCTTTTCCCATTTCCGCGTACAGGCGGCAAATCGGTTCTGGAAATGGGAGAGGCAAAACAGCGAATATTACACTAGTGGTGGGCGCTATAGAATCATAATTCCACATTGGAGTGTACAGACGGATGGAATTCATACATATGATTCGTGTTCTTTTTAAACCTACATTAACAACGCTTATCTGAGGCTAAGTTTAAAAAAACAATATAAAACGTAAGGGATAACGAACCTAAAAGTTCGCGATAAAAGTTTGTCCCAAATGCACATCTTAAACACGATGAATTCCAAAAATTTCCGAATACTCAAAAGATTATTAAGCCAATTGGAGGAAACAATTTTTGATGTTATTAGACAGCTTTAGCAAAACTTGTCGATACGAAAACGGAAAAACTTTTTCAGTATATTTGTTTTGGATGATGTGTTCTTCAACTAATTTGGCCCACACTAGCGATTTGGACGAACGCACTAGTTACCAATGAGCCATCGGGAGGTAGGTTTCATATTAAGTTACGAACAGCATCCGCAAATTACAATCGTTTAAGAGTGCTTGGCCATCGCTTTTATCATCGTTCTTTTAGTGTGCTTTGACTGTTACTGGGTCCTAACTCTTTTGGCAGCTCGAGGCAAAACATTTGTTTCAAATGTTACGTGATACAGTTTGTCGTTTATGGTAGTAAACAACGCACAAGAAAAGAATCGTGAAGAGAAAAGCGCTGAAAAAAAAATTAGATCCAAAACGGTAGTCTACCTATCTTGTGCTATGGCGACAGATTTATCACTTTTTTGAAGCAAGTAATGCTCTTTACAACAATACATATTCGTATTGAATAAAAGGTAACTATAGCTTCGGTCAAGAGGGTGATTGCATTTAAGCTATGTAATGGCTCATGGTTTCTCCTTGTATAATCTACGTTGAACAGAAATGTATTTTACCTGTAAGGCTTTTTGTCCCCTCTCATGTCGCAAATCACGTTTGTAAGAGCCATTATATAATTTTTGGCTAAGGTTAATGTCTCGATCTTCGACAGCTTTCTTTCCACTTGGATGTGAGGAATCACAGTTCTTAACTCCTGTGCAGAAGGGAAACATCAGCAAACTTCATTGCGTACCACTTGATCACAGTATAGCTTTAGTAGTAGCAAATACCTCAAACGCAGCATTCAGGCCATGCATTCGTAGACGCTCCCTTTCATTACTTTCCAGCCGCCGAAGATTTCGCTCCCTTGCTGTAGCCCCTTGTCGTTTCCTTTTGGACTCAACCGTTGAGCCTATATTACCAGTACTGATGTCATGCTTAGACGTTGGTATTTGGCTTTGAGGTTGGTCAAGTTTACTTGGAATATTCGTCAACTTCTCAAACACAGCGGCTTCTAGGAAAAATGGAATTTCACGAGTTTAGATGCCACACGGTGAAATTGTGGCTTGGATTATCATCTGGCCGTAAACAAAGCAACATTTTTAACAATATGGATGATTTAGTAGAAATTCTGAGTCACGATGACTGATAGGACATCTTACACTAATTACTCACATGCAACAAAGTGATAAACTTACTTCTTCCTTTCAGAGAGTCGTCCCTCGCTGCTGTGTTTGTCTCACTCTCCGAGTCCATTAACTCATCGTCGTCTGAGGTAGACTGACTTGATTCCCCGTCAAAAGCATTGAGGTAATTGTTTTTTCTCGCTTTCATCATCTGTGGAAACAAACCGTTAAGTCCAAAATGCAATCAGGCTCACATTTCTTTGTATTTGAAAGTAAAATAGGCATAGGAGAACTGCACTTGAGCGAACGTTTTAAGTTCTAAGTTTGCGACACTGACCTAAACGGCTATTTCGTATTGTTCTAGGGCTAGCCAAGTGTAGGTTGCTGTACAGCCCGACAAGCAAGTGCGTGCCTTTCACCATGGGATGGTGGAAATGCCTGATGATCTTAGCGAAATTTTCTAGCACAACAGTGTAGCCTATGAGAGTATACATTTCAGCATTTGCGTCGAAAGTCGAACTGTATTTCTCTGTCTGCATATTTCTTAGATCAAAAATTGATCATAAATTGCAGCAGTCTTTTTGCTCTCTGATTTGTAAGAAACGACGCATGCGTATTAAAAAAGATACAGCTTAGCTTAGTGAAAAAATCGCATTTGTTCAGCAGTAGTCAGAGCCTACTGTTAATAATAAAATTTTTTTTTAAACGTACTGTATAAGTCGCTAATTTTCACAAGCATGTTGATAGAATTGGAACTTACTCTGTAACAATAAGAACAATACGCCCCGCATTTGTTTAGCCAAAAGCCGTTGGAATAATTTATATGACAATAGGGCCAATCGGACATGTGTCTTGCAGTTGTTTTAGTCAACTTTAATTTCAAAATAGAGGTGGAACTAACGTTTGTTCCTGATAGTTTTTTAGGAGATCTTCAACCATTTTTGATAACCTTCATTGCTTTTTTTATTCGTGTATTCAGTTTACTTTTTCAATCTTATTTTGTTCTACTTTTGTTGAATAACAAACGTAGACTTGTAAAAACAAAAGTAGATTGCTGACACCATTGGCAGCTTGAACCAAAATTATTTGGTTTCAATAAATAATTTTGATTATTTTGAATTGAAACATTACGTAGTTTTATATTCTATTGCGAGTTCCACATTAAATTGATAAACGACGGCAAAAATGACTTGTATCTAATAAGACATTCGTTAAGGCCTACGTAAAAATTTAAAATAAATCAGAGAATATAAATATTGTCAGAGGCAAATGTCTTCCCCTAGAGCAATGAGGACCGCACCCTCATCCGCGGGGCACGAACGGGCATTTTTCAACCACTAAGTTGCCTGCCCCACTTTGAAACTTTCCGGTTTGGGAATTAGATCAGCATTTGTTAAACAATTCAAATGGAAGCTGAATTTTATCCATGCACAAGGAAAATAAAAAAAGAAACACCCTGTAATAACCAGTTGGTTGTCGCTGGCTCTCCACGCAATCTTGCAACAAGCAATTTTCCTTCGCTGCTTTGCGCGCAAACAGTGAAACAAAATAAAGCAAAAACCCAAAAATAAATTGGTAATTTTGAACTTTCTTTATCCAGGATGTCTTACAGTCAGGACAATAGTTTACACCGTAAGTTCGTGTTGCCAAAGAAAAGCGAGAAAATTTCTTGCAGAAGTAAAGTATAGTCTAGGAAAACTTGGAATAGTTAATTTTTAAAATAACATATCGAACATGAGTTAGTGGTAAACACCTAACATTCGCTCAAGACAGTGCTATCAATGAGCTATTAAATGTAACTTAATGAATCATTATCGGCTGTCTCTATCAAGGACCTAAATGCAATAGTAAACACCGGTAAACACACCAAGCATAGAGTGAACGCCATTTTACTTACTTTTAATGTTAAGAATCCGGCTAAGATGCGTAAAACGGTGTTCAGGAGAGAGAAACCTGCTCCGAGCTGAACGCGAGAATATTGAGAAGCAAACTGAACCTCATTTCACCAGGTTATGGCAGCTTAGACGCCAGGGAAAGGAGGCCGACCCTTACGAACCGCTATATCAACCACTGGAAAGGACGAAAGGACGACTTTTTTTTCATCTTCTTTTTTTTTCTTTCTTTTCATTAATTCGATTTCTTCGTTTTGCCCTTTCCAGTACATTTACTTTGGAGAAAGCAGTACGAAAAGAAAGGAAACGTTTCTCACTGTTCTACTATTCATGCTCATCAGAAATCAACCTCAATATCCATTATTCGTTAAAGAATCACTGGCTGTAAAGGTAGGTCGACTTAGTTGCGAGATTGATGAAAGTACGAAATATTACTACTGCTATACAGAATGCTAAACATCCATACAGAAGTCTAAAATGACAAACAAAGCAAATTGAGTTTATCCGCCAAAAGACGTTTTCTTTACGTTTTTTTTTAGTTGAATGAATCGTTCATTTTCCATTGGTTTACTATTGACTTAGCTCTATGTTTCTTTTTTTAAAAATTCGAGAAACTTCACTTTCGTCTTCTGTTTTGGGTCGGCAAGCCACATTTTAAAAAATCTCGTGAATCTTGACTTGTAATCTTTTGATGGCTTCTGCTACCACAAACTTCTAGAGTACGTCCTTTGGAGTGAAACACATTCCAAAACATTTATTGGATTTTAAAATAAACGTAATATAGGGCAATTAAAAAGGGGGCTATTGCGTCATCTTGGCAGTTTATCTACTTTTAGAGAGAAAAAATAACACTATTGGCGTCCTAAACTGAAGGTGAACTTTAACAGGATTCATTTCGGAAAATAAAAATATATGCTGTTGGTTGACTGTAAACGAAATAGGGTGAAAAAAAAAGCTTTCGATTTTGAACGGAGAAAATTTTGGGATGGAATGAAACATTTCAATAAGAACCCAGTTTCGTCAATTCATTCTATAAAAAATCGGGCTGGGAAAAGCTTGATGTTATCTTAAGGAACGTGTTTGTAAACTAGCATTAGACAACCGGTTGTTTCCTTTCTTTGGGCGTGGTTCAAGAAATATAACCTTTTCGTCAGGTAACATTCGCTAGTCAAACTCTGTCGAATTCTACATTTATGTGCAGTTAGACTTTAAGTATGGGACAGCTTTAATTCAAGTACACTCGAACCGATTTTATGTGTTCTATTTTTCTATTTCTCTTTTTTTGTTTTCTTTCTTTCTTTCTTTTTTTCTCAAATAGTGGCTCGGTGTAATTTAATGAATTTCAGGAGAAAGGGATGGGGCAAAAACAATGTTTCCAGAGAAACCGATTTCATTTACCTCGCTCTAGGCGAAGGCAATCTCTGCAGTACTGATCGGAGGGAAAAGTAGGAAAAGAAGGAGAACGACAAGAATCGCGGAATAAAACCAATTTTAGAAGTAGTGCTTTTTCTTTGCCTTAGTACTGTGACATTACAAGCCTCATAAGTGAAACAATCAATTTGGATTCGATTATTAACTGCACCGTCCACCGAAGGACAAAATTACATCACAAAATTCTACGAGCAGCAAAAGTAGATCAGAATTAGAATGTGTCCGTTAGCTAACGGTTTTAGTGGCTGGTCAAACGTGAAGGCGTGCAAGTGGAAGCGAAAAATCTACTAATTCACCGTACGCAACCAGTTGGCCCCAAGAGCGAACATGGTTCGGTCGGTTAGTATCTCGTACGCATGTTTGGATTGATTTACGTGTATTGCCATTGTTTTGTGATCATGACTTCAGTTTGACCTTATTCCGCAACCTTTGGTTGTATGATTTAAAAAAATCGAGACTTGCTACTTTACGAAATTTCACCATTGCGGTGAAATGTTTTCTATTTTTGCAGCATCGTGTTAATTAACAAACACGATAACCAACCGGTAAATTGTTTTTTAAACTTTGGTTTAAAAGATCACAACTTTGCTGTTTTGCATACATCGCAGTTTAATGTTTTGAAAATGTTTCGCTGCTACGAAATGGCAAAATTGACATAACATTTACTGGTAGTCACGCAGGTTTGATTCAACGCTTTAACAGAAGCTTTCACTTCGATCAAGCGCCTCTAGTGCGAGCAATGCTCAACTTCTAAATATCATTATACACGTCAACGATCAGTTGCTAAATTCCACGCCAAAATCCTTGTACAATTCAAAATTGCCATTTTAGCTAACATTGGGTTTAAACAGAACTTGCAGATTACATTTGGTTATTTTCGTCTTCTTTAAACTCAATTACGCCAACAAAGTTTATTTAACTTTACATTTAACAGGCCGGACAGGGACGAAGGTCAAAGTTAAGCAAAATTTGAAATTCTTTTAACCAAAACACGAGTGAAAAAAAAATGAAAGAAAAAATAAATGTGTTGACTAAATCTCCGGAGCGCAAAGGTTAGAAGCGTGAAATACCTATGGTTGTTAAATAACAATTCTAGACTTCAAGAAGCGCCATACGATACCCTTAAACAATTTTTTAAATAGTTTAACTTGAAATTCTACTTCTAGGGATTTAGTGGAACAGTGGATTCTGTAAAACTACTGGCCTGCTAAGTCCCAAGAAGTGGAACCTTGCATGTATGAAAATATATTACCGCTTATCGCAGTATGGGCAAATGCATTACAGTTTCCCAGTAACGTTTCTTCTTTCTTTTCAAGAAGTATTAAATATTTTCCAACCTGATTCGCTTCAAACAACATACCCAAAAAACTATGTCGAAAATCTTGGATGTTGTTTTTGCAAATGTTTGAATTGAGCTATTGAACCATCGGGTTTTCGACATTATTCACTTTTATTCCTTCGGTTTCGAAATGTGATTACTAACTGCTACACAGATGAGTAGTTACTGAAAACATAACTACCAAGACAATGTAATTGAACTTCAGTTTAACAAAGACCCTACCAATTATATTTGTCTATTCAACATCATCTTCGGCCATTCCTAATCCAGACTGAGCCGCGTTCGCCATTAGCCTCTAAAGAAAACAAATACAAAGAATGAATAATTAATAATTAAAACCAATAAAAATATTTGGGCATTGAATGAAATAATTTTCAGCTTAGTTTCTGTTCTCACTGATAGAAATAAAACAATATTCCTCTCAATTTCAATACACAACCATTGCATAAATTCTTAGTAATGATTTAAATCTACTAATTGTTTTTAATCCTAAAACCAATGTGGAAAAAAAAAACAAAAAAAGGAAGTTGTAATTAACAATCCTTCAGTTGGGTACCTGTCCAACAACTGGTAGACGCTCGAGAAGTAGACGGAAAACTTGAGGTGGCAGAGTTTGTTGGAGAACTTGAAGTAACTGTTGGGGTTGACCACAAACGGCAACTGCATTACTTAAATGTTCCACTCCCTCCTCAATTTCACCTTGGGCCAATAATTCTTCCCCAAGTTGCACCTGATTTTGTAGAATAAGCCAATTTATTGGTACTCATGAAAATCAACTTGAGAAAAGGTAATTACCTCACGAAGGAAAAATTGTTGAACAGCCTCATGATCTTTCAGATCTGGAAGAGCTGTAGATCCATCTTTTGAAACATTCGTTCGGCGTTTGCGTTCTAAGAAAAAGTTACGATATAACCGGTTGTACGAGAAACGTTTCACAAACGAAGCTTACTATCTTTTAGTTTTTTCTTGAATTCCGGGTCTGAGCGTCGCTTACGATCAAAATAGATGCAATAAGAAACGAAAAGTGTACCGGCAACGGCAGCCAAAACTGACATAGATGCTTTAGACATAAGTGCTGACATTGTAATATTTGAAATTTATGAAACTTTAAACATCAAGACGTATTCAGAATTTTAGCTACGATCGCTCATCGAGCACGTTTCAGCGAGCTCACCTTCGCTAAAGAAACAGGCCTGACTGATTCGAATGGTAAACTTCCAGTTTCCGCAGAGTCATAGTAATTCGTTCACTGCATTGACGTTGGCAATAAGGCTTGGCTATCCTGTAGACAGTGGTAGCACCTAGTGGATTTATACTGAACTACATGTCAATTTTAGGCGAGTTTGTACCAAGTTATTTAAAAAGGGGTATATTACATAAGATATTCTTTGAATTTTTCAATGGTTTTGATTGAGCCATTTAGAAACCCAAGCTAAAGTTACAATCTCAAACTAAATTCTAACTACCGAAGGCCTCCTTTTAACGTTTTCCTTAACTAATGTGCTGCGCTCTGCTGTATTAGTTAGAAGCTGAAATTTAATGCTCGAAAACTGACGACTAAGCCTTATGATCAAAGTCAACGTAGTGAACGAATCATCCCGTCTATTACTCAGTTCTCGGATGTCGAAGGAGTAAAAGAAACATTCTGAAAACACTTTAAAACGATAGGTGTCTCTGTGTCATAGTCCTTTCCAGCGATACTTCTCTAGCACCCATCATCTGGACAGAGATCTATTTGTTGCCAGTGCTATCCAAGAATAATAATCAAGAATAATACAAAAATATTTACACTTTTATTTGCTTCTAAACTTTATCGTTCGTAATCTACATATAACCTGTAAAGGGAATGGCTACTCACGTAAAAAGCAGTAAGGGGAGCAGGGTTACGCATTTAGCCTTTGCCGCATCGCTTTTAGCGCAAAGAAAGGCATAACTAGATAACAACAATCAATGTAATAGAATAACAACTAAAAGGAACAATGTTGGATAGTAATAATCGATCGTGAAACTTGTTTTTTAGAACCTTGGATTCACGTGCTATGTTGAAAGCTACAACCAGCCATTTGATACTGCGGGACTTTCACGTTCGACTCTCAAGGCTGTGAGGTGTAATGCAAGACATTTGTAAAAATAGCCGGACAACTTTTAGAACGTGGATACCTTTTTAACCGTTATGCAATGCCATATTTGAAGAAAAATTAACTTTCTTTGCGTCAAGCTAATAATAATACCACATATTGATATTAGGGCAATCCACTAGAGAAAATGAATAACTCTGTTTTCATCATTTAATCCCAGTCTGCAGATACCACAAACTGCTCTTTATTCAGTTTTACGTTTTTAACATCTTTACGGATTTTCTTCGGAGACGGAAAATCGCAACTATTGCACTCCACAGCAGAACTCAGCCGCTTTCTTGACGATAAGTCTGGAACTTCCGCAGACAACGTGGCGTTCTGGGATTTCCTGTCCAAATAGTGTTTATACGAAATTACGGAGCATCCCACAGGCAGCTTACTCTCCGCCATGGCCCTGAGCACGAAAGGGCTGTTCTCTTTCCTATGTAACGTTACAAACGCTGAGGTATCTCCTGTCCAGTCGACCCTTACCGTACCTGTGAAAATCAGTAAAAAGGGTCAAACAGAAATTTTAAGCTAGTGACTAAAGCGTTATTGGACAAGACTAGACAACAATTGAACTGCCATTGATGTCTTCGAATTCACAAACTAAGAAGCGCACATTCACACAGGTACCAAATTGGGCGCTTTATGAAAACTTATGCATCTATTCTTCCCGGATAAGAAACGTGTTCTCTTTTCTGCAAAAAAAAGTTTCGTGTCATAGCTTACTCTAAAGATTTTAAATATACGTTCCGCTATGTTTCACCATTATGCGCTAGTTTTCCAAGAACACGAAGTTAAGAAGTAGATTAAACACAAAAAAAAAAACGAAAATAGAAGGCAAAACTAGAGAGCTGATTGCCAAACTATAACAACGGCTCGCTTGGTACATACCATGAACTGAAAATAAATGAAAGATGTCTTGAAGTTTCCATTCACTTGGAAAAGTAACATGGAAAACATGTTCACGTGATGGTTCCACTACCAAAATCAGAATAAAATAGTAAGTACATCACACTTAAAAGTTAGTGGTACCGTACAATCGGGGCCGGAGATGGTCATGTAAGGAATATCAGGAACCATCATCATAAAGATCCTAGATAAAAAGAAAAAAAATTACATGAAAATTGTAATACGGAGGTGAATATTGAGATCTCAAATGGCATAAAATGTACTTTTGATAAAACGGGGTGATGAATGATGATTCATGAACAGCAGTTGTTTTTGACTGGCTTGAGCTAATATCTTCTGTTAGAAAACATTTTTAAATGAAATGTATAGAAAATTCTTTTTATAAAGTGAAGGTATAAAATTTTATAATGTGAAGACATTTATACGCCACCTAAATAGTTGGCCATGGCAAGGAAACAACGGCCTGTTATAAATGCATCATAACCAGCCTCATGGTTCTTAAAGTTGTCCGTGTAGGAAGGGAAACCGGTAGCAGGAACTAAACAACGTATCTGAGATTATTGAACCATAACAATATCTATTGAAATAAACTTAAAAGAAAATACTCACCAATTTCAATGCTTCGAAAGGGAGCTGCGAGTAAACTGCTTAGCAATCGCTCAAGGGCCGAGTTTTGCAGAATATCGCGAAATGGCTTGGTTGTAGCCATGACCTTAGTGTCGATGAATCTACGAAAATTAACTCCGGGTTAATGGTTTCGACATTAGTACGTGTCCGTTTAGAATTCCAGTAGGTTTTTAAAA
Source organism: Daphnia carinata (assembly GCF_022539665.2). Classification (NCBI taxonomy): domain Eukaryota; kingdom Metazoa; phylum Arthropoda; class Branchiopoda; order Diplostraca; family Daphniidae; genus Daphnia; species Daphnia carinata. The sequence continues at coordinate 317,573 of NC_081332.1, forward strand.
ATGAAATTGTTGTTTGTAGTTGCTTTTATTAGATGCTCGTTAGTTTATGTTAGGTATATAAACTTCCGATACCCACAAGGTAGTGTATTAGTACTGTTTTCAGGAAATTTTTTTAGCTTACCTTGGAAAAAAAGTGTTAACCATACCTTTGAAGTCATGATAATCTTCAGGTAACGGCGCACAAAATTGACCTCACGTTTCAAAGTTTAGTTAAATAATTTCGTAATTCCAAAAAATGTAATTTTTTTTCCTTACCCAGAATATGACACAAATCGAGTAACATGTTATGTCCAACAACAAGTTTACCCTACAAAAAAAAAATATATATATATGTATGTATATTTATTTAGAAAAACGTTTCGTCGATGAAGCGTAACACCGACCGAATCGGTGATTTTGCGGATAACTCTACTAAAACCGACGTTATCTTCGAATTTTTCCATTTCGGATACGTTGTTGTCTGTTCCTGAAGGCTCCGTCTTCGAGTTTTGAATGCCAGTTTTTTTAACAATGACTGTGCAGCCACTGCTGGTTTTTTTTGAAATCTCAAACAATAGCTTTGGGTATCTAATATCGGAATTCGAAACACGGTTAAGAACTTTTTATATGGCTTAATCATACTTAATTATATAAGACTATTTGTAGGCGCAACATTAAGATAAATCTTTACCTATATTTTACATGGGAGAAAATAAGTTCATTTTGAATCGTACTGCAATGAAGCTCTAGAGCGGCATTGCTCTTTTCTTCGTTTTCTTCATTCTGTAAGAATGTTTCAACCTTCGAACTAATGCAAAAACACACTTTAAGTTTGGATAAAGAGACGTAAACCGAGTAGCATACATAAGCGTATTAGCGCACGCATCCAATATGTTTTGGAAATATGCAAATAAGTGACCTACGTAATATTGTTAAGGAATCCTTTTTGATCAGCGGGAAGTTCAGATACTTGGGTCGAAGATGCATCCGAACGAAGATGTAATAATTTGCTCTTTTTTTCTAAAATCACCTTTAGTTTTTCTTCATCCACCAAGTTAAGGTAGGGGATTCCTAACCAGTTTTAGAATATGATGATTGGTTTACTATATTCCTATATTTTATGTTGAATTGTAATTAAAAATCATGATTGTTGAATATCTACCTTCTTTAATGAGTTTGTTGAAATCAAACCCCTGAGATGCAAGAAAGCCCAGAGAGGAAGCTTGAGACAAAAACTTAGTGTCACATAGCCCAGGCAATGTTGAAGTGTTAGGGAATATGTAAAAATTGTATGTTTTATTTACATACTTAGAGATACTATTATCAAACCTAAATATGCTCAGGCCAAACTGGATAATGACAAACTGTGATGTGCCATTTAGAACCTTCTTGTATCTTTCTGCAAAATCATATAAGTAACACATTATAGTACTACTATCAACAGAAGAAAAACATAAATGTAAAATACAAATAGAACCGATCACACATTCTTTTATAAAGGTATTAACCTGGAGGTGTGTCCAAAGAAGAGAGTTTACTGTTTCTTCCTTCCGTGGAACTTAGTCCTGTGAATTCCGTGTCGATGGATACAAAGGATGCATTTTTCAATTCATCGTCAAGCGCTTCCAATACCGTCTGAAAATCTTATGTAGAAAAAGATATGTATATTTAAAGAGTTATGGTTTACTTATGAAACTTTATGATTTATACTGCTTTTGGTAACGTCCATCGTTGAAAAACGAAAACAACCACACACACCATCACATCTTTGGTAAGACGGCCCGCCACTTAAAAAAAAAATTATTTTTAAGTCTTTACTTCAATACACTGTTGTTGCAAAACAATTCTAGCACAAGTGTTTACTAAATTTTAAAATGTATCATTTATGTTTGATTTTACTAAATTAGTGTAATTATTGAATAACAAAATACTGGGGTAAAATAAAATTCTGTGGTGGCAGCACCTACCATGCGAACTCGTCGTTCGTAGGAAACAGAAAATAGCAGAATTCCCACCGAATTCTACGAAAAGAATTTAAGCAACTAATTTAAACAAATTGTTGTCTGAGCCTGTTGTATTTAATGGGCTGTTTCTTTGCTCTTATCTATTTCATACTAAGATCAAGAAGGCTTAGAACAAAGATATTATGGGGAAAGAATATTAATATTATTCACCGTGTGGCTAAAAAGAAATTCTTAAAATTATTATTTTTTTTTTGCGTTTATACTTAAGAATTTCCCTCAGGTAATGGGTGGTAGGAAACTTAAGTCGCCATTTGATTATACAGTAAAAATGTGCATAATGAACTAGGGTAGACTGGGCGTTTGACCGCTATTGAATGAGCTCGCCCAGTCTTGCTATTACCTCGCTCTTGCAGACGAAACATGACACATAAGCTAGTATTATTAAAATATGCCGTCCCATGTAGAATTTGCATTGACACTTGTGTACATCGAGAAAAACCTAAAGCTAACTCTTTTACAACAAAAGAGCCGATACGAAACTTCCGATACGAAACTTAACGAATGGCCAAAACAGGAGTTTATTATTTGAACAGAGTTAATTATTTATTGAGTTTTCAACAAATAATAAAAATTAGAATAAATCTGTATTTTTCTTTGTTCTTTGTCGATAATTTTTTCCTATGTTGTTTTATAATTATACGCTTGTAGATGTTGGCAGTATGTAGAGCAGAGGTTTCTTAATAATATTTGTAAATCAAAATAATCTTAGCTATTGAATTATAAACACATTAGTTGTTCTGTGAAACTGCTTTTGGGGGCTAAATTGTACAAACGGCATGTGTTGTATTGGACATGAATTGGGCGTGCAAGGGAGGAGTCAAGTCAAAGCGCGGAGGTTTTAAATATTTAACGGCACATTTATGATATAGCTAATGCTTATTTATATTTTTAATCTTACATAAAAACATTTTATTTTGGAAAAAAATGTAATACTTTTCTGTATTATTCAACTGTTTCAACAATTTCAAAGTTTCGTCAACTGACGCAGCCATGATATTACAAATAATGAATCAGGGAAATCGATCGATAAATTGAAATAACTAAATTATCGATACTGTGGTGGCTGCGCCTCCTCTTATGTCTTCTCTATCAGTAAAATGAAAATATTTCAGGCATAATAAAAGTCATTTATTTCAGGTAATCTCTTTGAAGATTGTATTTCAGTTGTTCGCTAAGTTAACAGCAAAAACTAGAAATAAAAGCAAAATTTTTACACAACTCATTCTACCCAGTGGATCCTATCTTTCGGAAAAGATAAGATAGAATGGCAAAAGTTAAGATACTTCCGGCATCTTTTCGATAACTTGTATCGGGCGTCAATTTGAGCCAAAAAAAAGTATCTTTATCTTATGCTAAGCCAATTTTAGCCTAAAGTTACCGAAAAGATACAAGATACTTTCGACGCCATCTTGCGGCGACAAGTTCATTTATTTGGAATAAAATTTTCGGGTCTCATTGTTTTAGTCATCCCTTGTCTCGCGGATGTGGATCAAAAATAAATGAATTATGAAGCTACAAATTTGATGCAACCCAGAATTTCAATTAATCTTCGATTTCGAATTTTTTTATTTAGTTTTGCGTTATTACTAAGTATCTTGTATCTTATTTTATCTTATCTTTAGCCTAAAATGAGAATTTTTAAAAATTTTTTAAAATATCTTATCTTAACTGGTTTTTTCGGTAGTATCTTGTATCGAAGCATTTTTTTCGGTATTTACAAAATATCTTAACTTAACTTTGTATTTAAAATTTTTTTTTACAGTAACTGTATCTACAGCGTAAAAAAAAAAAGATAGGAAGCACTGGTGCAGCCTATCGTACTATTAGATGATTTTTCAATGGTGAAATATGGAGAGTAAGAAAGATTCATGGTATTTAATAAAAGAATTTTGTAAAGAACAAGGTGCGAATATTTTTTTTTTTTCCATTTCAAATTCGAAATTGACAAAATTGTTTGTGAATGTTGCCTCATTGCCGCGATAGTAGTGTCATAGTGTGTTAATTAAAAATGCACTTGCACGTAAGTCGCGTATGTAAATGTAATAAAAACTCGTTAAACATCTTGTTCTTCCCGATATGCTTGTAAATATACGAATTTTCTTATGTTTTTTTTCCAGCAAAAAAATCGTAAACCGCAACGTTGGAGGTATCGATCAGAATGGCTTCAATACGCCATGCGGTAGTTAGTCTTAGCATAGGAACCTGGAGCAAAAACTCTCAGAAATTTCTCTTTCCTCCGCGTACTCTGTTAATGTCAGCAATGGCTGCAGATAGAAGATTTTCCTATAATGGTTTAAAAAATTTCAATGGTTATGGAACTAAAACACCTTTTTTAATTGGCGTTGCCGGTGGGACAGCATCTGGCAAAGTATTATGTTGCATAGGTTATATATAAATTTCTTCTGACCATATTTCTTTTTCTTGTAACTTCGTAGTCGACAGTTTGTTCAAGAATCATTGAAATGCTTGGACAAGGTCAGTTAAAATTGCTGGCTGCATTATCAGTAAAAAAAAAAACTCATGATCTACTTTAACTATTCCAGATGAAATAGACCATAGACAACGTCAAGTTGTCTGCATCAGCCAGGACAGTTTCTATAGAGAATTAAATCCTGCAGAAAGCATTAAAGCATCCAAGGGGCTTTTTAATTTTGATCATCCAGGTTTGTTTTGCATGAATTAGGTTTAATTTTTAAATAGTTTTATTTCAGGATAAGTTTTATTGTTTATTGATTTATTGTTTTGTATTTGTAGATGCTTTCGATAATCAATTGATTTTGAAGACACTTCAAGATATTTTGGATGGAAGAGTTTGCAAAATTCCTGTTTATGATTTCAAGACCAACTCAAGGTGTGAAAATATATGTGTTAAAACAGCCAAATAATTTATACCAGATCATGTTTTCAGAAAATTGGATGAATTTGTCACGATTTACCCTGCTGATGTACTACTGTTTGAAGGGATATTGGTTTTTTATTTTCCTGAGATAAGAGAAGTTTTCCATATGAAACTGTTCGTTGATACTGATGCTGATACGCGTCTATCCAGAAGAGGTCTCGTATTCATTGCTTAATTTCAAATGAAATCATAACCGATGTGCTTTATTATAGTTCTTCGCGATATACGGGAACGTGGAAGGGACCTTGAACAAGTATTGGCTCAATACACCACACTAGTTAAACCCGCTTTCGAGGAATTCTGTTTACCGGTAAAGTTTTGATAATTCTATGTTTAGTCGATATGTATAGATAGAACAGTAAAAGTTAAGAATTGCAATTTATGGAAATTAATGATTTAATTTTGTTTTTAGACCAAAAAATTTGCTGATGTCATTATTCCACGTGGGGCAGACAACACAGGTCAGTTTAATTGGTACAGTAGCATAATTAGTTGTTTAATTTGTTGGAGTACGATATAGTATAAAGAAACAAATTTGGGTGAAGAACTATGATATGCTGAAAATACTGACAATGGAACGCTTTTTAAAAATTATTTCGTGAATGGTGGCACAATTCTGTCATCAAGAGAATATCGTATCCCATTTCTAGTATTCGCATAGTGAAAATTATTTACTATCATCCTTCATCGGTTTGCTATAGGGCATATATATGCTATAGGCTGTATTTTTATTTTCAGTGGCCATTGGACTAATCGTCCAGCACATAAGGGATATAGTAATCTGCAACGCAAATCTGACTGGACGTAGGGGATCCTATTTACAAAGTGCTGCTATGATGTCTTCTTGAAGATGAGATATATCCAGGGACCTAGTACAGCTCATTCGGGAAATGCGTAAAAGGGGTTAGGGAATTGAGATGCTAAACTTACCAATCAAATGAAGGCGCCCCAATTCATTACCATTTGCTATGCGTTCCCTATAACACCTCACATACGATGGTTTTAAATCCTCATTCCGATTATCATACCCATTTGACTTTTCCTTTGATTTGTAAGAGAACATGTAAATTGTTCTTCACGGTATCCGTTTTTGTCTGAATTTTTTTTTCTCAGACAATTGAAATGTGCCTTATTAATTTTCTCTTTTTCTCATTGGTGTACCGAATCAAAAGTAATATTTTTGCGTTATATGTTCCCATCACGAAGTGGAAGATGAAAGAAAAATCTGACAGCTCAGAGATCTGTGATTCAATTGTGACGTTTCGCTGCTGGATTTCCTCATTTCTGAATTCGTGAAGGGACTGTAATTGAAATGGACCGATAATACACATTATTGTTGAATCTTTTCTCATCAGAGCGTCTGCGTTTTCAGACATTCTGTTCAAATCGTTTTTGTAGAGCTCATGATCGACTTGAATTCTTTGTTATTGATGTACATGTCGACGTACGTCAAACTAGGGCAGCGATTCCGGATATATTTTTACGACTCAACTTAAAATATATTAAAAAATATAAACGGTTAGCTAAAATAAATGGGGTTCTGCGTACATATGAAGCAGCGATAGTTCGATTTCTTGGATGGCGTTGTGATCCACATATGTCATGAATTACGGCCAGTTCTCTTATTTCGATAAACCTAATTATGGATCATAGTATAAAACACTATATTATGGATTACAAACTAATATTCATAATGGATTTTTATATTTTCAGTGGCCATTGGATTAATTGTGCAACATATAAAGGAATTATTAAACTATCGCAATGGCAACGTACTGCAGCAACAGAGGGACCGTCAGATCGCGCTGCAGCAACAGCAGGCACACTTGGATGAAAATGGTAAAAGAAATCGACACAACTCAGATTCTTTTTTTACGCGACCTCATTAGCTGATTTCGTAAGTCAAAAAATGATATGGCTTCCTTCCCTCCCTGTTTCATACGAACCCCGTGGGCTATTTCAACTTTTGTGGTGGGATGTACACAAATGTATTAGTCGTGTTTTTAGCGAGCATCCCAGCTAGTCGGGTCTGATGGATCTCTTCCTTCTTTGCCGGAGGCCATAATCACGTGTCGCTTAGACGGCCATCATGCAGTGTATTAATTGGTCGTCATCCACAAAATGACGTAATGTAATTTGGGGAGGGAATAGATACTGTAGCAGTCGTGATTGAGTTTCTATTAGCTGACTCGTTCTGCAAAATTTCATATAGAATTTCACATCTGTTTTCTTCCGAATAATATCGGCACCGAATCTTACCGTCTACTCTATGAAAATGTTAGGCTACCCGTGTTTCACCCAGAAACTGTTCAAATGCTCCCTTATTTGAATAATAAAAAAAGGAAAATACCGAAAATGTGTGATTTTGTGATCTATGTTTTAGTAGCACCTTTCGGTCGAAAAACTCGTATAGAACTGTTCGAACTGCCGACTTCAGTAGCGACCATAATTCCTTAATTATTAGAACGGAATGTGGCAATCCTTAGAATTCAACAGAGCTAAACCATTTAAAGATGGTTGTTTTTAATCGCATTGGCACTGAAGTGGAACTGTTAACGTATAAATTCGATTGGATCATGGTTTTTATAAGGGCGTAATAACCATAATCAGAAGGCAGAACGAAAGACAGGCACAGCACAATGACTATTAATAAATTTTTTGAAAAATTCCACAAGAAGCAACTTGTTGCTCGTACAATTCAAAACGTCGGCGCGCTTCCGTCACATATTTATATTAACGATATGTATTTAAATTCATGAGTACGATGAGAAAAAGTTTCCTTTGTGAGAGGCAAAAACTCTTACGTTGAAGTCCTTCTATTACCGCATAAGGCATTTCTGTTTAAGGGGATGAGAAGAACATTTTCTTCCTTTTGTCGATTTCGGATTGAAGAATTGGCTGTTTTTATTTTGTTAACCTTCTAGGACGAAACGATCAAGACCGACGATGATGAATCTGCTGACGAACGCATCGTTTCATATCGTGACCTTCCCATCCGTAAAGAGGGAAAAAAGACATACCAAAACCTTCATCTACGTTGTTGTTAAATCTTTCTTTGCTATTATAATTCAATCTACCCATATTTTCATCCCGATTCGGATGCATCAGGCATTATTTTTTGCGACCAATATCATTTTCAGACAAGGTGACAAAAAAATAAGTTTTTTTTTCAATCTAGACCATGTCAATTGTTAAATTTTTGTTGATAGAATGTTTCTTTGTTTTTAAAAACATTCTGATGTTTTTAATATTCCAATAAATGCAGCTGAACGGCGCTCACTGAAAGCTATGCACAAACGCATAGTATAGCTCTTGTTTTCTACACTTAAAAAAATTAAAAAACATAATTTTAAGCTTCGGCTCCTTTGAGTTTTGGTTTCATAATACTTTGATTTAAGTATGGTTTTTTTTTCGTCGTAGTTCGGATGCATTACGTAATGCAGTAATGCGTAAACAGGTCCATTGTCAATTGGGGAAAATTGACCACGGGAACAAACTATTCTGTCGTAAAAGAACCACTTTAAAGTGGGCCCATAGCTTTGGTATTTTTGTTTTAACACGAAAACACTGAGCAATAGTTAATATAAAAGGGAAATTGTTCGTTTCATAACAATACAATATTTCAATGTTCACGTACCAAATAATCAAGCGCGCTAGAACACATGTTGAACATCCAGTTCAACAGTAACCTAGCAATTATGTCGCCACCGTGTAGAAGGTTTAGCAATTGACGGTGTCGGCTTCAGTGTTTATTAGCAGGGAATGAAGGATGCGTAACCTAGGCCCTGGTGCACCGTCTATGGCGCTGTTCAGCGACCCTAAGAGCAAGTAACGGTAAACCATTTAGAATTCTTTCTGTTTTAATTCCTTATATTTCTCTGTTTGGTCGACCAGCTTTCTTGCCGTTCTGCTTTTTTTTCTGCGTATGTTTGTGAAAGCACTTCAAATTATTTTCCTGCCGTTGACTCAGGTTGAAAACACTAAGGAAAGAGGCTAATGTAAGCGTTCCACCCCAAGCCAGCCGAGAGATTCACAACTCCGTGAATATTACGTAAATCGTGTTTTAAGTTTCAACAAGAACTTGTGTGGAATATTCTTGAACTGTGCAAATATTTCAGTCCTGAATCCGTACACTACGATTTTCAGAACTCTAAGGCCTCCGTAGTCAGATCTGCTATATTTTTAAAGAAAATGAACAAATCGATTGACGGCGTGGTGCGACCAAAGGCTGGCATTTAAAAACAAGGCATTATTGCAGTGAAAATTTTTGGCTTAGCCTAGTACACGCTAGCTAAGCCAAAGCTTCATCGTACCCAATAACGGTTTCCTTCCATTATGTATTGGGGCTGCTGTGAGGCAGTGTAGCCATTTTTTGTGATAGGTGTAGTAGTTAAAACTTTTATCAGCTTTGACTCTTTCTTAAGTTACATACGTGGTTTGCTTCTGCAACTATACACAGCATCACCTATTCGTCCATTATCATTCATTACTTCTGGTCCATATGCAAGCGTGATGCTACCAAGTTTAGTTACGAGGTAGCTATGACCACTTGTTTCCCGAAGAGGTCCCCATTTTATTTCATGCATTTCGTTGAGTTATCGAGGAAAATTTATAATCTTCAACATCATTCTTGTTATATGAATCAAGTTTCGCACTCTCTAGGTCACGGATACCGTTGAAAACCTTAAGGTGGTGCCTTTTCCCCAAAGCCATCTGTATCAAATATACGGAACTTTATCATCGTCGATCATTGCGGCGAATTTCTTTATTAAAAATTAAATATTTTGAAATCCAAATTTTATTGCTTACTTTTTTTTCCACTTGTGTTTACAAGATTGAAGCTTCATCTCGTGTACATATTGGTAACATAACACTGCTGAATGAAGGGGAAACGTCACTGGTATCGTCATTGCATCTTTCATTTCCGCCAGATAAGTACGTGACAAGTCAATAGACATAAGACACTATGTGCCATGCACGCCATAGGAAGAGCTCCGCCAGCTGGCGGCGTGATGGTAACATAGCCAGTTGAAAGGGAATTCAAAATGTAATTAAATCCTTGAACATGCTGAAAATGGTAGGAGCTATCCAAACTGAGATTTCCCTGTTTCATTCGGCCATCCACGGAAAGCAAAAGCACTTCCGTATCCGACCATAGACACTTACGTTTCGTTTTTTAACAGTTCATGTCTAACAGCCTAATTTTTAGTAGATTGGGACAGAGAAGCAATCGTTGTCCGCTTTTCTGGTATGCTTAATTTCCCTTTGAATATTCGATATTGTTCGTGTCCCATAAGAGCAGTACCAAGCTTTGGCTTCTGGTTTGTATAATTAGATGTGGTAAGGAAATCCAATCCGAAAGTGAGCCAGTGTGTTTCGTATAATTAGCGAATGAACGAAAGATGTGATACATTGGAAGGCTTAATGTATTGTTTATGGGATTGTGAATGTTTACAGTAGGACAACGTGCAATAATAACTGTTTTGAAACTTCACTAGTCGCTTAGCAATTCACAAGAAACAGAGGAAAAATAAAACCATTTGCATAAATGATCTGCTTTACCCTTGTGCCAAGGTGAGACGATAATCTGATGTGTAAAATATGCTGTCCTATTTCGAATAAAGGCAAGCTACCGGGTGAGTATGTTAGCTACTCGTTACAGAAAAGCGGGGCATCATCTAGTTTTAAAAACTTAAAACCAAACAATTGTGGACAGTTTTCGTGGGTGTTATACCAACTGTATCAAAACGGCTAAGACATGATTAAAGTGGTGTTTGTATAGGAACAGATGCAAACAACACGTTCTGGATGGATTCTTAAAATCCTATTGCACCTCGGTTTTCAATGCTTGGAAAAGGTGAACTCTGCACATATTTGGGAAGTCAATTTGGCTTGTGCCTGTAGATAGCCGCTACCACAAGCATCGTGACTTTTGTTCTGGTAGTTTGAGTGGCATTGAAGTTCTTTTTCTTTCTTTCTTTTTATTATTATTTTTTTTTTTACTGGCAAGTGGAGTAACTTGTCGCTTTAGCTAATAACGTTCGCTTCTTTAAAATGACAATAATGCAGCCCATGCTGGAAGTTCCGAGCCGTTTTGCCAATTCCCCGAATTTGCTAGAGGACAGCAGGAACAGACTTTTTTCTTTAACCCTCCAATACAAGATAGAAAATGATTTCTCCAAAAATAACTAAAGAAAAATCCAAACTGCGCCAGAACTTTTCAACGACCACTTGAAAAAAAAAGTTACTGATGAGACATAGGATCAATGACAGCAAGGCCTTCCTATAGTTCGAAGCCCTACCTTAAAACAATCGCATGATATACTTTTTACTGCACAGTTTGCAGCTGAATTTTTTTAGAAAAGCAAAATAATTTTTCATATAATACTAGTGAAGACACATAGTTTTCAAATTCAGATAATGCGATGGTCGTTGACTTAGCCTTCCCTTTGATATTTAGGAAGTTACCGCTGCGCTGTCTACTTCAGTTTCATGCTTTTGTCGCGTTTCACTTTTGGCTAGGTTATATATCGTTGGGATGGTATCCTAAACGTTTAAAAAAGTTGAATGGTTTTACGAACCGAATAATTTTAAACTCTAGAGTATTAACAAAATGAAAAATATGCAAGTATGACTTTACAATAGGCATACCTAAATTTTTGCGCATCAGAAACATGTGAATCTCCTTAAACGTGGGCCGGTCGTAAGAGTTACACTTCCAACATTCACACATCAAATCGTAAATCTCCTTGGGGCAAAGGATCGGGCTGGCGAGCAACATCTACATAAAATTTGTTGTCGAAAATAGCCGAAAATAAAACAACTTTTATAGTACTACTGAGAATGTTCAAATTGACTTGTAAGGCTGATGAAGCAGGTTTAGAATTTGAATAATCGGCATGCAATAAAGCTTTCTAATCATACGACGTTATAACGGTAGCTAACCTCGTTGAATCCCCCTTCATGTTGTTGGTAATGCAATAGCAAATTAAGCACTTCTTTGTCTGTTAGAGCCTCAATGGGCGGATCCCGAGCGAACGTCAGTATCTCCCACTTGGATTTAAAAAAAAAAAAAAATCAATAATTCACTTACACACTAATCTATGGCATTTTGAGCGTTTTATGTACAAAAATCTGAAATTTCCTACCAAGAGAACGGCAAAAGACCAGACGTCGCTAGCTGAACTATGTTTTCCCTATACAACGCATTGAAATCTGTTAATATATCATGTAAAGGTTAATTACAAAGCAATGCTTACCAGGGTAACACTTTCCCACGCCATCCATCTAAGAGGAATGCATCGACCGTCATCCATCGCAAAGTAATCGGCTGGATATCGTTTGCTACTAATGTCGAAAGACGCGATTTTTACTACGTAATTGGCTTCCACAAGACAGTTCCTACCAACCACAGAGAACGCGATGTTAAGTGTCTGCCCTGCATAAGAAATTATTTTAAGTACCTGGCGGCCAAGTCTCGATGAGTGATTTGCCGAATTTCCAAATACTCCATCGCGGCCGCAATTTGCTTAGCCATATAGATAAGGCACCCGTAGCTATATATTAACGATTATTGACACACGTTCATTAAAGAGAAATACACACACACAGACAGACACACAATTAGAAATGATGGTATTTTGCGGAATTTACCTAAGGCTCCTTTCACTAAGGGACGACGTTTCTGCGACATGATCTTGCAGAAACTGGTACATATCTCCAACGTCTCCGTAGGCATATACTAAGGAGACCCCATCTTCGGCATGTTTTAACGATACAATGCCGAGAAGCGCTAACAGTTTGTCGTGCTGCAGTCCGCTTAGCACTTGGCATTCCTTGTCCACGTCAACCCTGTCAAAATGTCAAAGACAAGGTCAATCTATTAAGCAATATCCGTATGTCTCATTGCTGCTTCATAAAGTTGATACGTTATAAGAGTTTGTTGTTTTGTTATAAGGGAGACGGTAAGCTGAACTATATAGGTTTATTGTGTCATTACTTTGTCCAGTAAGACGGGAAGTGACGAGTGAGTACGCTTGCTGTCGTTGAGTCATCAATCAGCTGACACAAATATACCTGCAATCACAAACAAGAGAGGATTTGAGGTTTCGTACGACAACCTGAGCTTGGCTATGCTACTGTTAGTTCTTTCTATCCCTCGTGATAGATCGATAAGCTGCTATATAATTCACGGTGTGCCTTAGCAACGGCAGCGCTACCATAGTTACACACACCGGTGATTTCTATTATAAATCAAGTGCCCGATGAAAATCGTTGATAGCCAACCTCGAGTCTTGTGCGCTGGAAAAAAAAATGTCAAACATTGTGATTTCATATGGCAACTTGTTGTCCCCTTTTATCTTATCACACCTTTTGTTCGGATTTTATGACAGAACAAAGGAAATGGCGAAAATAGAAACAAACCTCAGCGCCGAATTGCCCGCTCGATAAATGTTCAAGACGATTCAACGTCGCTGAAGGAATTTCAGCTAATCGTGTGTAAGTGCAACGTGTTGACGATGGTTCAGTTTGCTGTTGCAACAAGTCTGCAGTAGCGTAGAATCCGCCCATGTCTGGCGAAAAGAATGGAGGCATTTCGTTGGCGGAATTCGAAATGCAATTCATATGCGTGTAGAGCCGGGACATGAAGGAGACGTTCACCGACGGCGACGTGATCGTGTTACGCTCAGTTGGAAGTAAACGGATCGGAATATCGTAATCCTGTTGGGCTATTAAAAAATAATCAGTTAAAAGAAGGTTTCTAGTTTTTCACATCTTTATTCATCTTATAATAAAGGATTTCTTAAAATCTAATTGTCTAAATTTCATCGCGCTCTATTCACCTGGGACGACTTTCCTGACTGGCGGATTTGACATCGTTTCTGGTTTCCGGCTTGAGCAAACAGAGCACGAGTCGTCCGAGAATGGCTCGTTGTAAACAGTTGAAGAATTTTCTGTGGAGGAACTGTTTCTACCTAAATTCGTTGGGTTGAGCTGCCCGATGGGGGAGTAGATCGCCGCTTCGTAATTGGAATCATTGTGCGTTCCGAAATGTGGACCTAATTTGTTGTGTTCTGCAACCAAACCGAAATTCTGCTAAAAATTTAAAAAGGATCGGTTTTTTTAAAATTTGATCTGTGCCAGAATGATCGTTTTCAACCTAAAACAGGAGGTTAGATTACCGGGTTTGTTCTTCCAAATGGCGGAGATAGAACTGATCGACTCACGGTTTGCCTGACGTTATGTACACTTCTCGAAATGATGATGGCGAGCGCGAGTGCCAATGCAACGATGATTGAAGTCATGACCCCGATAATAATTCCCGTGTAACTGTCACTTTCGGCCAAAACTGGAACAGAGAAGCACAAAACACATGCATTTGATGCCCATTTGGATTTGGCACCTCTACACTCCCAATTCAAACTGCGTCATATTTATACATTAAATTTAATTGATATATAAAACTCACAGCGTACCGATGACAAATTCAAATAACTCTGCTACATTGCAAGCCATAGTAAATTTAAGTACAGCATCAAATGCGCACTTTGAAGACGGAAGCAACTGTCAACACATTCGAAACTAACAAATAGTCTCGTGACTTACTATTGTCTTCGATTTCTGACGTTTTGATGTGAGCAACTGCGTCCCGCTGTAAGAATCCCTCGTCCGTTTGGCGTCCCCTGACTCGAACGTCATCACTAAAGTTTCCATCGATTTGTTCTGCACCCGACGGACAGAAGGAAGAAGATGCGATTAAGACTTGACAATTTATAAGTTATAGCTTCATCCGTCAAGAAGATCGTCTTTTTATTTTCAAAAGTTCTTTGAGATTTTTGAACAGAATTTGACACATACCGATTTTCTTAGGGGCCAACAAGCCTTTTGTAAGCCAAACATCAAGCTAAATGTTTGGCGTCTTTTTTTTAGATTAAACATATTGAATGAGGGTGAAGTCGGATGTGCTTACCAGACGTAAAGTACAACTCCGAGATGACAAGCCACTCCGCAGCGAACGTAAATTGTAGTTTGAGATAACGTGCCTGTAACCAATTCAAAATGACCTCTTAATCAATTTTGTAAAACGGAATCATTAATAGGTGAACTGACGCGACAAAGAATGGGATGGGAATGGTTGATGGAGCGTAACCATGCAAGGGGAATAGGCAATTATCTAGAAATTTAGAACGGTACCATTTTAAAGCCGAGATGGATCGATACGTTGCGGGCATTGGCCAGGAAACGGTCGGGCATGTAGGAATAAATGACGCTGCTGCTGGAAGGAAACTGGCGACCACCGATGCTGAACAGAACTCGCAACTCCGAAAACACCTGAAAAAAAAGATTAAAATAAAATATCAAACAGAGAGTCATACATCGTTTATGAAGCTTTAATTGCAATTAAATAAATGAACCAAAGGAAAGGCCAATTTGGCTTACATGCTTTAATCAATTCAATTATGGAAGTCTAGTGGACAATAGCGAAGTCGTCTGTTTCGAACAGAAAAAACAAACAAAGCTGATGAGATGACTAATTCAATTACTGCTCTGACGATGCTGGAGCATACGATCGAGTGGAATCAGCGTAGGTGAACAGTTACATATGCAGTACGACTAATGTTAAAGCATCCGTATAACTCGAATAAGTCTGTTCACTTTCCCCTATGGTTGAGCTTCAAACGAAGGGTTGTCGCACTCATTCCACTATAAAATGAGATTTAATCGAAAGGAAACCCCACACGATTTTTTTTCTCCACCTTGCACATCGATCAGGTTTGCTGGCTCTCCACCATTATACACAGGCAATACCTTTGCGGCGAGAGAGAGGGGGAGTGAGATAGTTGGGCGTGATGGGCATTGCTCAGGTCTTTGTGAAGTAAAATCAATAGAGCTGCATTGTATAGCATGTGGAGCGTGACAGGGTCAGCGAAAAAAATAAAAAAGCACGGTGCGCCCTGAAAAAATAGCTTGCCTAACCCACCTGGATGTTTTTGTGGAAGTCGTTGTTGGCAAAGACATCGATTCGCGAGAAGTTACGGACCCCCTGGAATTCGAAAGTCAGTTCTAAGGGACTGAGACGAGGCACGATCGTTTTATTTTGCCAGCCGACCCATTCGTAACCTGTTGTCAAAGAAAAATGGCCACGTACTACTATTTGTTTTGATTGAGCCAAAACCACTGTAGCTCGCTTTGTAGAACTAGTTGGCGGTACTCGTGAGTTTTGTTTTAACATCGTAGCATTGCTTCACAACTAAATTTTACCAAAATCATCGACGCCGTGACTTCCAATGCGTCCATCGGTGAGCTGGCCTAGTCCACCTATCAAACAAAAAATAAATGCGTGTTAATGATTTCCATTTGTACTTGTTGAATGCACAGAATTTCTTGCGTAGGAATCAAATCTAAGAAATTGTTGCTCACCCTTTAGAAATCCATTTTCTATTATTCCGTCATAACTTTCATCGATTAGGTCAACGCTACGGAAAACATCGCCTTGAGGAGCTGAATAGCTAACAACTCCGTCTGTATTAATAAATAGCTTTACATGTCAGTTGTGCATTGGCAAAATATGTTTTTCTAAGAATTCCAATAAATCTAGCTATCTCATCAAAATTCTATATATAGACGGATGAAAAAAAAATAAGGAAGGATACTGAAAAACAACGAATGATTATTGGTAAACGTTCGGTCTAATAAACCGTTTTAATTGAAGGAGAATATCAAGGAAGAGCTAACAATTATCGCAAAGCTCTATGAGGATAATATCAAAAATTGTGATTCCTTTTAGAAGCTAAAAGTACAATGAACTAAATGGCATAAAATGAGAAAAACCGTTTACCTTCGAACTGACAGCCGGAAAGTTCTAGCCGAAGGCAGACCTGGAAAGTTCACAATCACAAAAAAAAATGGTCAAAGACTGCGAAAATACACATATCTGTTACGCACTGTTCTGCGATGTATAGAATGCGGGACGATCCGGATCTTGGCTGCGAGTATAACTGGGCTTAAATCATTTGATGTCACCATGTAGGTGTTGGTATTGCCTGTGAAAATCTAGTGCGTAAAATACGGTTAACGTGCTTATATCGAGAGGCGAAAAATAAAATTTAATATATTTTCTCATACTTCAACGCCCGTTTGATTTCTATAGCGGACCCAGCGTTCCATTCCGGGTCGCCAATATTCAATTTTAAAATGTTCAACGTACTCCTGACCTTGTCCATTGCCGAAGCGACCCTGTCAAATTACAAGGCAAAGTACACTCAATTCTCTTTCATTTTCTAGCTGTTGATGCCACAAGTCACCTGCGTTTGGATAGCTGAAATGACGTGCATCGTTTTGAGGTCAATTTCAATCCATTCTTTGACTCCGCGCATCACTTGCTGTTTGGGGCACCACGCTCCTCCATTTTTGTCCTTGTTTAATCTGATAATATTATATATATATATATTTATGGTCGCAGATGGTATTTTACAGCGCAGCCAGCAGCCAGAGAAAAAGTACAACTATAAAAAAGGCAAGGACACTAAGCATGATCTACGTTTCTTGCTCAACGTGTATACACGGTAATATCAAAAGTTTTCAGAAAAGAACACCTTGTTGATTTACGGGCATTTGTACGTATAGCCATGTACGTGTAAAAAAAAATCTAAAAGGCTATAGCAAAAGTCGAACAAAGGATTTTCGTCGTAGGTGTTGTATAAGCTTGTAGGAAAGAGTCTGCAGCATGAACGGAGACTATAGAAATGTGGGTTACTATTCCGTTTTGTCAGTACACCAGGCACCACGCATAGCGCCTTTTCATCACATAGTTGGATGTTACCCACAAAAATTGTACCGTAAACAAGATGATTATTGGGACCTTTTGGGAAATTACCTTAGAATCGACATAAATTCAAAAATATTAATAAATGTAACAATCGTACATATACCATTGTTTCCCCAATTCTTTACAAACCTCACGAATGCGGGTATGATGCAAGGCAACATTTGTTATTTGTTTGGGCTTAATTATCTTATTCCCCCCCCCCTCCACGACCGCTTAAAAATAAACA
The DNA here is from genome assembly GCF_022539665.2 of Daphnia carinata. Lineage (NCBI taxonomy): Eukaryota > Metazoa > Arthropoda > Branchiopoda > Diplostraca > Daphniidae > Daphnia > Daphnia carinata. The sequence continues at coordinate 335,530 of NC_081332.1, forward strand.
ATTAGAGCATTACAATGTAAAATTTACTGAGCGAGCAGGTACGTGCATGTCTGTAAGCGATATTATACATGTTCGTTGTAGGTCGTGAAATGTTTAACGTGGAGCGTTTTTAAAATAATCGCCGACGTACAGCGGCGAACATGATTCTCTAGACCTACCGAGCGAACTGAGGTCCGACGTTGCTGGCATCATAAGATGAACTAGCCGTGATGGCCGCATCTTTGATGTAGCCCGATTCAAGGCCGAGCGATGCGTTGCACGAACCTATAGAAAATCACACGTTATTGAACATAAGTCAATTCGCCGTTTAGTAAGCGACGCAGATGCCGACAAATGCATTCCAGCATGCAGTTTAATAAACTTATTACACAATAAGGGCATTTCAAAACTAGCATGATCTTATTCAATTTCTGTCAGCGCATTCCTTAACATGACAGACAGCAGGGCAAAAAAAATTATCGTTAGTTTACAATACAGTTTTCTTTTTCAGCAGTTAAAAATTTCAACCCACACGCATGACTAGTGAAAAAATAATAATAAACGAAAAAAAAATATATAGGAAGCTTAATTGAAGACGCAAGGTAATTTTTTTCATCTTCAGTAATCTAGGATTGAAGCCTAAAGGTGTCTGCATTAATTTCCAGTTAACAGTGTCTGCAAGCTGTAGGTCTGATTCACCATGACAGATGCAATAATTGCCCCACCCTCCCTCCCCAACCACTCTTATTCCCACAACAAAAATATACCTAAATTGAGAGCGAATGACTTTGAAGCTGCGGAGATGACGGCTACCAAGACAGCCAACTTATGCATCGTCGCTAATGAAGATATGAATGCAGAGTCGGCGTGGCACATCTTCTTGTCAAAATTAAAGACGATCTTCCATGGCGGACATGTAAGACGTATCGGTCCTAATTCTTGCCTGGTCCTAAAAGACAGAATCAGGAAACCTTATTTCATTTCTCCACATTAGCGTCGTATACGAAACGATAAACCTGTCATTAAATCGTTTACAGAGATTAAGTCAAATTCTTGCATAGTAACAAATCCTGTATTTCTTCCGTGAGCCTTTCTGGAAAAAAACGTGGTTCCGAAACCAAACTCCTAAACTTCGGACAACGTCCAATACGCCAATCTGAAGAATGATTGTGTAGTAAGAACCGTTGTTTTGCCAGTAGTTAAGTTGTAAACAATCCGTAAAAAAAAAATAAATAAATAAAAAACGGCTGTAATAAAAGTAAATAGTCGATGGAGGTCCTGCATGCTGAATGATTGATTTCCTATTGGGAAAAATTGTGTACCAAGCAACTTGACGATTATTGGACTGGGGCTATTTGGAAATTACGGTTGTACGATCCTCATGTCCAGTGGCAAATTAAATCGAACACATTATGCGAGTTTTGCATGTTGAATTGGTCCATCACGAGGCGAATCATTTTACTTTCAAATCAGAAAGACCAGCAACATTTTTGGAAAGACAAGGCGATTGACCTGTATTGGCAATTTACGTGGGGAGGGTTTGACCATCGCAGTGAAATACGCAGAATAAAACCAACAGGGCTTCAATCCAGTACTAGTGCGACATATGCCGTACTAGATTGTGGTAGTACAACATTGATCCAACGACACAGCGGACGTAATGAAACCATAAGACTTGAAATAACGTCTGGTCGGGAGCTCTGCGAGGGCCCAGACGACAACCAAATGGCATGAAATGGCTAGAGCGATACAGGTCAGATGTTGCGTCAGCGACCGACATCGCTTTATGCGTTCATTTAAGAAACGCGATTGGTGATTTTACTGTTTCCCTGCAACACATATGACTCTGCTATAGCTGTTTGCATCAATTTCGTTTTAGAAAACCGATGGAGCTGAAGGTATTAAAATAGTAACGCAAAAAGCAGAGATCAAATATTCATTGGCGGTAAGTGCGGCGAGGTTTGCTTTATTTGCACTTATTTATATTTCACCCAAGTGAAATCTACCGTTTTCTTTGACTTTTTTTTAGGAGCGCAACGTTATATTTTTGTGCACTCTTTTAGCTAAATTCGATTGAGACTTGACCTAATGTAAACCGACTATACTCTAGTCCATTTTTCATGATCTCCGCAAATGGCACTTCCTTTCAAATCTAGGCGATTCAACGGTATACAAGCATTGCAGTGAACCGTAGAGAGCAACTTGCGAAGTTGTTTAATGCCATTAATTTAGCCGTGCTACAATGATTCATCACTCTTAATCGAAGCGTAAACGAGTAGCAGCTGCTTTGCGACCTACCTGATCAACAGTCAACACCTTTGGAGGCTTCGTTTGAAAGTATCTCAATTCTTATGGTATCACTTTGTACATAAATCTTCAGTGACTTGTCATTCAATTGATGTCTAACATAGGATGGAAAAGTGTGAGGAAAAAAAAAACGATTCTTCCAGAAATTGAAATTTTCCTCTAAAAAAATTCACGGTTTCACGTTTCCAAATGATTGACGAAACTGTATTCCTAAGTGGAACTGTGCCGGGAAAGTGAGTAAGCGACGAAGCATAAAACGGGAACTAATCAGTCGTCAAACTAGAATTCCTTATATAAATACTGAGCAGGGGAAATAAAATCCACACGCACGTCAAGGGATCCCCACACGGAAAACACTGGACACTACACGGATGGGTTGTTGTCGGTTGCGTGTCGGCCTTTCAACTGAGAGCAAGTGCAGCGCAATGCAGGAATAAATGGGAAAACTCGACGATCAAACTTACATGGGGAGCAGCTTGAGAAAAGAATAAGCAAAGAGGGTGGAGAGAGGGGATCCAGGACTCGTTCGGTAAGGCAGGAACTCGGGACTATGGCCTACTGGGACAAGAGAGGCACATCATTTGGGTTTTGCCCTTATATACCCCGCCGGGCCCCAAGACGTGCAGCGGATATAAGATGGGATTTTTTTTCAAACAAGCGCTAACCCCGGAAATGGAAACAAAAGGGTACTGACGATGTCGATCAAGACAACGGCCGAAGACGAAATAAGCGACGATTTTTTTTCCATTCGCCCACATCCCTGATAATACAAGTGAATTTGGTGCTATAAGTAAATCAAATTGAGTCGCGCGTTCAACCCATCAACGTCTAAATGGGCGAATAATAAGATTGTTCACAATCAACCAACTGCCATCCATAGCAAAGGTAATCGCTTCCTCCACAATCGATATCTCTGTATAGGGTGAAGAATCGCACTGACGTCTTATAACAATATAAAAAGGGCATTAAAGTGATTGCGTGCCAACGGTTTTTTTGAATCGCTATGGGCCTCGAGCTTTTTTTTTTTCATCGACGACTAGTTGTGGACACAAACAACAACGTAAGCGGATCACGTGAGCTATTATTCTTGAATATAATTGTAGCATGAAAATATCCAGCCGTTGGCAGTTCCAGGTAAGGGACCTACAGGAGAGATGCTGAGAAAAATAGGAGAAAATGGGAATTATAGGATAACAATAAGCCTGTACTCTTTTACGGTATTTTCTAACGTGTATGCAAGAAAGACTGGCAATTTTTTTTTCAAAATTTGTCGATTCCTAGTAGAACCCCATTATGTCCCCCCAGTATATGTCTATATATATAAATGCATCTACTGCGTATCGTGATGGTATCCGATGCTTTCGGTTTGCACATGGTTTCGTTCATTTTTTTCCCGTAATTAAAATTTATGTACGGAAAAAGCTGTTGAAAACCTATGATACAGGGTTAAGAATTCCGAAAGCCCAAGTGCCACTTTCATGCGTTAAAAGCACATGGTCCAAACAAGAACAGAATATTTTGTTAAAAAGCACGCAGGAAAATAAAATCCACCCTCCTGCGTCCAGATAACCTGTAAGCCTACACTCAACTGGAGTTGCTATCGTGTCTTTTTATTAAAGCCGTTCTTCCACGTAGTTTCAGATAAGGAACTGTTCGATATAGTATTTAATTTGCAATGGAAAGTGAACTTATTCGTTCTAACCCTACAAAGGCAAGGATATAAAATTCCCTCGCATATTCTACGAAAACGAATGGTTTAAAATGCAGAGGAGTTTTTCAATTTACGTGATCTCATTGGCACTTTTGGCTATCTTCTTCAATCGTTTTTCATTTTTAACTGCCGTTGGAAACTGCAACCGACCAACCAACTACAAAGAAAGCGCTCCTAAAATTGAAATGGGTTTTGCCCTTTGCCTGTTGAATAGAGTCCATAATGAAATGCTCATAGGGTATGAGATAAATCAACGATGGTCAACGAGATTCGAATCATCGAATAATTCAGTTCTTTAACATCACATTGCGAGGTGCAAAACACCCTAGGAGCGGTTAGGAATACCATCGAAAATATTCATCTAACTTTTGATTGATTGGCGGTGACTTCTAGTATAAAATCATCACACGAATGATATGAAAGCTGGTCGACTGGATATTGATTTTATTGCTGCTTAGCATCAGTAATGCCACAGACAGGTAAAGCTGTCCATTTTTAGGAGTAAAAAACACTATGTGGACGCAGACGAAGAGAATTTCGTTCCCGGTACTTAGACCAAGCTCTGTTGAAAAAACTATACATCTTCGAACAAGAAAAACAAAGAATCAGGCCATTTGTTTCTATATTTGGCGTCAGTTCATCCGCTTCAAAAGGTGGCGTGTTCGACCACTAACACCGATGTCTTTCACGAGTTTGAAAAGCATAATTTGACATCGCATAAAGTCAAACACACAAATGGCTCCTTTTCCGCATCAATATTGAAAAACGTATACATGTAGACTAATATCCAATACGAAGGGTAGTGGTATAAACACGGCCTACCAATATTGATCAACCATACAATGCTAGTCGTGAATTTCTCAAATGACTTTGTATCTCCCGAAAGCAGGCCTGATCGATAGCCTGAAAAGTTGCCTGGGAACATGTCAGTAGTTTTCCTCCTTGTTCCAACAAATAAGCGTTGAGAGAAGAAAATAGATTTCAATAAAAGAACGAATGGTAAATGGCAAACAGTGCATGTAAATCTTATTTGGCAATGACACAGAGCCTCGCTCTCGGAATCATCAATGTCAAAACATTTAGCCGTGTAGCCCCTTTGATAAAATAGAAGCATGCCCAATCTATTTTTCCAAGAGACACGACTCTCAAAGTTCCACGCTTTCGAGTCATACCGCAAAACAAACCAAGAAAAGATCAAAACCAACTCCCCGCCGTTTTCTTTAAACTTCGCGAGCGCTTGTTTTATGTATGCCGTAGACGCGAATCCGTTTAGACAGGAACAGGAACGAGACTACATTACAATTTCTTCTAGTTTTAACTCAAAAACGTTGTTCTTTTTCGGAATGTTTGTTCTCAGCCTCTCAATGATCGCCTACTAGTTTCTCACGCTCTATTGTTTTTCTTTTCTTTAGAAATGTGTGCCCTATCGTATTATTTTTTTTTTATACAGGGGCAGCACTAATCAAAGTTGGCTATCTACCGACCCGCAGAAGCTTAGAAAAACAAAGCATTTAAAAAGAAAAAGAGAAAAAAAAAGGACGTCAAGTGACACAAGTGGCGAACCAAATCATTTCATTTAGCTGTTGTCCGACTGAAGTGAACACCGGCCTCCTTTCTACAGCAGAGCTGTAAAACATCAGAGTCCTTGATATTTCAACAAGGACACTCAAATGAACGGTATACGTGATCAATGCACAGTTTCGCCTAAAAATTTGCGTGTTCTCAATTCAGAGGAGACCCTTACGTAAGTTCTCTAAAACCACGTTTTGATTTAAATCGTGTGTGAGACCATACACCCTTTTGTTCCATGTGTCTCCTGTTCATCTCACGTTTTCGCCCTTCGTCGCTTCCTTATAAATGCTCTATATCCATTGATTATGAATATTCTTTTTGATCCTATTGAACAGCGAGAAAGTAAGTACACTTCGAGTATCACAATGGCATTGAGCTGTTTGATATCATGTTCCATTCGATATCGAACGAACAGTTTGGTTTTATTTTCAGAAACGTAAAAGAGTGGCATAGAAAAAACAAATAAACTTTACAACGTGCGATTACTTAGAACCCTTTTTTCAAAAAATTTATTAAACATTTTCCATCAGACTTTCTTGTCTAATACGAGGGAGATCACATTTGTTGCCCAACTTTTCTCACCCACCAGTTGACAGTTGAGTAGGCTTTCTTACATTTCACATCTTATAGATGAATGGCAGCTACAATGCATTAATGGTGAGTCGGCTGTGAGAACCAGTGCAGCACTAACTGTCTGGCCTTTCATGCCGGATTTTTCAAACCCTACGTGATTTATTATCACTCATTCTTTGTGATGCACTGAACCTTCAGTGGCAGATCAAAAGGTGAAGACTTGATAAATCACGTATGATGTTTTGGATAATCATTCATTATACAAGTGACGCATCAGTCCCGCAGGTGGCGCAAAACCATTTTGGACGCAGAGTTGCGCGTAAAAGGGAAAACGTTGATTTGATTAAAATTAGACAAAAGACTGTGTATTCGATGTAAACCATATGACAGAACAATACGTTAATACGACCCGCTCTTCATCCATTTCGATTCGCAATTTTTCCCTTGACCCTGCTATACAAGTTGCGGCCTATAGATTTTTATGGAAGCGTTTTCAGTAGGTGGTCTCTTTTGGTTCCGGTGGGTAGTAGTTGGCACTAAACAAAGATTAAGAAATTGAGTTAAAGAAACATAACGTAGCATTCCACTTTTTTTTTAAAGCATTACTATTGTCTAACTGACTAAAGTCAGAAATAGTTTCAAGAAATGTTTTAAAATTTAAATTACCAAGCTGGCACGTTCTCAGGTGCTCCGCAGGCGCCAATAGCCTTGTCGAATACCGTTCTAGCTCCGCAAATCTGCAGGCGTGGTTTGTTTCCCTCGACGCAGACGAAATATCGGGCGCAGTCACTCTGATTAATTTGATAAAAAAAGCAATTTCATTTTTTTTTTGGTTAAAGAGGCGATTGGAAATCAAACATATAACGGTGCTATTTGATTACCGGGTGGGGGTAGACGGGGTTGGTGGAAGCGACGTATTCATCAACAGTTGGGCACTTGAAGCCAAGGAATGCTATCAATTACACGTATAACAATTGATTAAATAAAAAAACTCATCAAAATTTGTAAAAGTGTGCTGAAATTGTTCAGCAATGTTGAATATACAGCAAAGCCCAAAAACGGGATACCTTCCACGTTGCAAGTGGGCACTTGGTCTGGCCATTCGCAGCGCCAAAGAGTCGGGTGCCAGGCTAATCCTTCGGGACACTTGAATACGTGCTCAACTCCATCGACGCAATTAACAAAGTCACCGCAGCTATCTCCAATCTTGAACATACCCCACTTTCTGGCGCAGTTACCGTACGATTGAGACGCAGCTACAAGCAAATTAAACAATGAAACCAAGCGCAAAATGTTAGCACGCAATTATTGCCAATCATATCGAACGCTGTTAAAATTCGGACTTACGAGGTTCAGTTCTCTTGCCGCAGTCGACTTCAGTGGGATAGTCGCATGGGTAGCGGAAAGCAGCAGCTTTTTCGTTCACCAGAAGACCATCGGGACAGGTAACCTCTTCGGCAACGCCGTCACGACATTCCAAAAACTTGTCACATCGAGAGGCATCGGGGAAATAGCCGTTCGGGTACGGGCAGTTGGCTGGACGGAGGGGAGCGAATCCGACAATGTAAACTCATAGAGCGAAAATAATGAATGAAAACAGAAAATAAATACCTTGAGCCCAGGCGAGAAAAGCCAATGTAATAACAAGCTGCAACGCGGCCATGTCTTGTAAGAATGAGTACGTTGAGGTGTTGTTCACTTGCGAGTCTTCCACACACTGGTGCTGAGTTAAGTCCACAAACTGCAGTTGAATGCAGTTTCTCGAAGGTTTTTAATAAAAAAAAAGGGAAAAGAGAAAGGTTCGCTACTTCGAACGAACGATGACGTTCTCCAAAAAGGTTAGAATGTATGAAGTCTGGAGAAGGGGAAAAACGGAAAAGCCACCTTTCACATTGGGCGAGAGACTCGAAGAAGTTCCGTATACACTCGTGTAACAATCATTTGCCAATCCCTATTATTATACGTGATATCGTAAGCCGACGTAGGAAAAAAAACCCACAGACAAACCGAATCAATTCTCAATTTCATATTCAAGGACTTCACGAATCCCATCGTCTTTGTTTCTGGACGAAAAAAATTTTCCCTTTAGGCTTACTTGGCCACCAACGTTAACAACGTCATAGTAAATATCAGTGCGATTTTGACAACGAATAGACGTTTAAATCTTTTTTTTGGCCAAAATGGTGATATGCACTGCTCACTTTCACGGGTGTGTTCATTGAACGTTTTCGGTCTCAGTGCCGATGCCTTGCATTTTTCGAGGGACTTAGAAGACACTCACGCGTCACCTTCTGCGCTGAGTGAAAGTAGTCAAACTGGTCAGCAGCAAATACGCTGAGGGGAAAACGTGGGAAACGATATACAAATAATTCTTTAATTCATGATTTCTAATCACAGAGCTATGGTTTATTTTGTGAATCGGTGAGTCTCTCATTCACCGGAGGAGGAAAGAGCCAATATGAAACATACGTCAATTACATTAGAAAATACGCGATGACCGCAGGTAAAGCTGAATTTTTGCAATTGCTTTGCCTTCCCGATGGCCAGTTGTAGCCGATTGCCACGCCTCTGTCGGAAAAGCTTTCTTTTTCCTTTTCAAACACCTAGTTCATGTTGGTTCATTCTACGAAAAAACAGACTAAACAATCGCAAGGCATCCAGTTAGTCGAATAGAATTTTTATTGCAAACGAATCAAATGATACAGAAACCTGGTGAAACAAGAAAAATGCGATAAGACAATGGAATGATTGAATCAAAACGCTAGTCAATGCTCACAAAGGGATTGAGCAGAACGATACGGTCTGTACTAAAGTAGGCCAAATAGATTGGCTCCCCTAGACAAACGTCGCAATGGTTGCTGGCTGGATTTCACCGTCTGTTCAGACTCGGCTTTGGCAGACACCGTTCCAGTTGATGGTCGGACAGCTGAGTTGTTGATCTTCTTAGTTGCGAGTGACGGCGAGATCGAGTCCTCGGAAAGGCCATCCTCCTCAATCGGATCATCCTCTCCATACCACTTTTCACTATGTCAAAACGTCAGTTTAATAAGAAACATTGGCACTTTGTTTAGTCCCATTGCGGGGCCCCATTTAGACAACGGTTGCTAAAACTTACCAGCCACGGACATTCTGAGGCTCATCACAGCGACCAGACACCGGATTAAAGACCAGTCCGAACGTACATCCTCCGAGGCTAGCAGAGAAGATAGAGATTAAAATCTATGTTTAGAGGGAAACTTATTTTCAGGTAGAAACGTTTAATAATGTAAGGCAAAACACGTACCGTGGCATTCCAGTTGACAGGCACATGTAGAAATGCCGGCAGGAACTAATGGAAAAAGCCATTCGATAAAGTAAAACTGAATTTAAAAAAAAAAAAAAGATAATTTTTTTTATGATAATTTATTACCTTGGATGGGCGAGGCGATCGTGATCACCGAAACGAAGGGCAGTGGGATTCGCCCCAATTCCAATACTGGGACACACGAAATTTAGGAACTCTATAAATTAAATGCATTCCATTGTATTAAATAACGAGGTAAGCGTGGGACCAAGAGAAACGCCTCACGTTTATGTGACATCAACTTACGAGAGGCACTGCAATTCGGCCTGTTTGTTTGGTCGGCGTGAACGCAGGCTCCAACTAACGGGTCAAAAATAACACCAGGTGGGCACGCAATAAGAGATTCTTGGCCGCCGGTGCAGTGATAGAACTGATAATAACGATATTTGTCAGTTTACATATGTGAATGATTGTAAATGGATAATGTTTTCAAAATTTCGAACAAGGACGATAATGTTATTTACTTTGTCGCACGATCCGGGCACTGGGTACATTCCGTTACGACGTGGGCAATTTAAAGTTGAGTGGGGATTTTCTATTTAAAAAAAAGAATATGATTGTTACATGACTATAAGGCCTGGATAGATACTAGTCTACAAAAATTCTAGAAACTGGTCTTGATTTTTTTTTTTCTTTTTTTTACATGACCTTTATCTAGTTCATCAAAATCAGCACATTTCGCTGAACTAGATGTAGGTTACGAAAAAGGAATAGCAGTAAAAGGGCTACAAAAGTGGTTGCAAGCAAGGTGATTGCACAACGACCTTGAAGCTGGTTCTAACGGTTCACTAATGATCGCCAGATGGCAGCAGCGTACGACACGGTTAAGGGACGTGAATTTATTCCCTAACCAATGCCTTACATATCAATGATAAAAATAAGGACTAAAACGCACCACAATTTTATAAACAGTACAAAGAGAATCAAATTAACTAATATATCATTCTAGGTTTTAAAAGTCCCAAAATTTTTAAATCCTTTCTTAACCACTTCTATGCAAACTACTACTAAATAAATAAAAGAATAATAATAATAACAAAAATAAGATTACGTTGTTTCGTCCTGGTGCCACATTGGACGGCATGGGGAAGTTCGCATTTTTCTTTATCGGCGTCGAACACGAGCCCATCGTCACAGAATTCTTCGGTTGCCTAATTACACGCGTAAAAAGAAAATGGCAATTGAAAATCGCAACAGATTTTTTGCTACGATTTGCCTTCGCCGAAAACGCTTACCGTTCCATCTTGGCAAACGAAATATTTGTCGCAGAATTCCGTATCGGGCAGCATGTAGGGTCGATGACTTCGTTCGCATGGAGGAGTCTTCACCGTAGCAGCAGCTAGAAATAAAAAAAAAATATGAAAACTGTTACCAACACCTTATGAAATTGATAACATGTCGTCTGTTACACACCAATGCAACTAACGATGGTGGCAATGGCAAGGAGCGTTTTGAACCACATCTCGGCGAATGATGCAATTGACGAATGATGAAAATTGCCCATCTCACTTCATTTTAAATAAGAATCTTATGGCCTTCGAATCAAGGCTGTATGTTTCATTTAGGGAATTTGAGGGTGCATTCAAGCGTAATCGCTAATGTGAACCTGTACATCCGCTTCGACATATGGGCAGAAGAGACATGAGACTCGGAGATTATTTTTCGACCTTGTTTTACCTGCGGGAATTCATATTTTAAGCGGGGTACGTGTTTTTCTCGTAGGCTCGAGTATCCCAACAACAATATCGGCTCGAGGGCGAATTTTTAGATCTCGAAAAATTTGCGCTCCTCTTCAACTAGATGCCAAGTCTCGAAAAAGATTTCAGCCTCCAGATTCATGAGATGAAGAGAACTGCAGCACTTTCACAAATCCATTCAATCCCCTTGCTTGGTCAGAAAGTGGTAGCTACCAAAATTAGCTCAACATGCAGAGAACGCTTCATCTGTTGTTACTCGGAGGGGCCGTCCTATGCCTCTCAAGGGTTTCATCATCTCAACTTCATCGAGGTATGAAATGCTGTCAGAATTTAGCCGCCGAATGTAATCTATAACGTAACGTAATTTCACAAGATTTATGGAAGCTCGTGCCAGGCTTAGTCGAATGCGTCATACGGTATACTTTTGGATTACGTATTTTTTCATTTACCTATCAAAGTTAATAGTTAATACCTGTAATTACTTGTTTACGTCAGTCCACGACCATACAAAATCGCTGACAAGAACCAGGTAAATATACGTCTCACATTGTCATTCATGTATCCTTATCTTCAATGTCTCCAGTTCGTTTCATCGTTCTTATTTTACAGTGTGATAAATATTACATCTGCGATAACGGTGAGTTTTATATTAGCGTACACTTTTGCAGTGCGTGATTGATTTTTTAAAAATTGATTACCATTTTTGTAAATTCGATAGGTGTGGCCATACCGCAGCTGTAAGTTATTTGGTCAGTCCACAACAGTTCAGCCAATGATTCATGTTTTCTTGCCAATAGTTGTCCGGATGGTACAGTGTTCCATTTTCCAATTCAGAATTGCATTCTGATAAACGGTGCAGACTGTGGTGGTCGACCTTTACTTCGTAAGATAATCGTTTTAAAAGGGTTGCTTTATTATTTGTTAAGCTAAAATTCGATTCGATTTCACCCTGGAAATATAGAGGAATCGATTAAAAAGAACCAATGCCTAAAGAAGACCGGACTTTTCCCTCACGAAGATCCTAGGCAATGCGATAAATATTATCAAGTATTTAAAGTAGATTTCCATCGTTCTACCATTATCGATCAAACAGTGCTCTTTATCGATCTAGTGTCTAGATGGGCGCCAGACGTTAATCACATGTCCCGAAATGTTGCTTTTCGATCGCTCAAGAGGTGTTTGTGATTATGCTGATTTGGCCGACACTTCCTCATGCGTTCTTGAACGTAAGTATTGCAAATTGTCAGCTAACTTCATACTTTCTTTTCACTGAATTTTGCATATTTATACTTGATTCTGGAAGTTAACGGAACAGTTTTGCGTTAACTCTGCGTTCTCATATAACCTGTTAATGTAGCAATCTACACTGTGCGTCATCGGAAGTCGCTATTCAATCTACTGATTAACCTTGGATTTTAAAAGTTTATAGTTCAATTTAAATTATGCACTTTATGCTTCTGTTCTTATAGCGTCACCAGTGGTTTGCCCCTCTCGGGATGAGGAACCCTTCTCGTCATCACTGGACATTACGAAACGTCTGCTCCCTCATCCTAGCGACTGCCGTAGGTTTTTCTTCTGCGAGACGGCCATTCCACGACCACTCATTTGCGAGGAACATTTGGCCTTTGATTTGGAGACCTTATCTTGCATCGATAAATCACAAGTTCAACGCTGGTAATTAAATATATGTACCATTTTCCCCCTTTTTTTTTTACTCAAGGTCGACGGTTCGTCATCGAGAAATGTCACCGTTCATCCTGAAAATTAAAGAAAAACTGGTGTCTAAGAAAACTCTAGTGTGCTAGTTAGGAGAACAATGCCACGTCTAACTAAATAGAAAAAAAAAGAGAGAAATTATAAAGATGATTTTTCACCACACAAATAATAATTTCTTTTTCATGCAGTTCCAGTACCCATCATTAAAGGGAAGCAGACACGTTTATTCCCGACCGAGACTTGCGTCGCATTGAGCATATACGAATTAAATGACAAATGTAGACCTTCCTTGGACGCCAAAATCAAGAAAAAAAAAATTACAAGAAAACAGAAAAAAGAAAAACAGGAGATAAAAAAAAATAATAAAAAAAACAGAAAAAAAACGAGGCATTAAAAACTGAAGAGTACTTACACAAACACAAAGCAGTGCACGAATCACTGTCAATTTTCACTGAACGCATAATACACTGACATTAGCATTCGGCGTGGAATTTCTTCACCATTTCTCTTGTCGCCAAAAGGAATTGTTATCTTTCCATCGAATAAAAAAACCTCTTCGCCGACAAATGAGGCTGTCCTGTAACGGACATATTTTTGTTTACTCAACGGCCTGTTACACCCACGTCTCGGTGGCCCACAAACAGTACACTGTACATGAATTTCGACGTCACTCGTTTTTCTAAACTCAAAAGAATATGTGGGACTATAAAACAGAAAAAAAGAGGTGTAAATTGAAAGGCAGCAAAATGTCAACACACACAAAGGCAGCGCACGAACCCTTAAAAAAGAATTATTTTCACGGTAAGAAAAAAAAAAAAATTCAGAATTGTAATGTAACGGGTCAAAGTCAATTGTTCGCATTAAGCAATGACCGAATTTTTGGGCGACGAGAGCGAACGGACAAAACATAGCGATACAAAAAATAAAAATAAAAAGAAGCGATTGCACGCCAAAACGACTATAACTTATCTTTACTGAATGAAAATCAAGAAGAAGAAAAAATCCCCAAACAAAGAATTTTGAATTTGATGGAAAAAAAAATTATTACAGAAATTAAATAACCCCTATGAAAAGCGAGAACGTTACAAATTATTTGTGGAATTTCAGTAAAGTAAGAAGGCCATGAAAAAATTTTTTTGTTACGATTTAAAACTCCATTGTTGATTTGTCACCAATGACCGCCACGCACTGACGGAATGATCAAACTTCACAGATTTCCTTCACATCGATTTGATACGAACAGGACCCTTTTTTCTCTCTCTCTCTCTCTCGCTCTCTCTCTCTCTCTCTCTTTTTAATAGCCAATAAATAATTGAAGACGCGGATGGGGCAAGTGTTGGTGGGTGAACTAGCAATTATTATACAGCGTACACTGAATATAGGAGGTGGGAACAAAGCCTTCCTCAAAGCCGGAATTCCGCCGAACTCTTGTCCAGCCGTCTCCTTGGTCGACTTCGATGACGAACAGCTCTTCGCCTTCGTGCAGGGGGATGGAGCCTTCGCTTTGGGCTACCAGTGAAACAAACAAATAGAAGAAAGACAAAAACAAAAACAAAAAAAAAAACTTTTAAGTTGCATAAAGGTTTTTGCGCAGCAAATTTTGTTTCGAAATGGAAGCGGTGGCGTGAAGGCCAATTTCAGAGTGACATGAGATGTTTGTGACATCATCACCATTGTGGTTCAAAGATTATAAAAGTTATCATCAGATAAAGCCCATCACCAGCGCTATCCCGAAAGTAAACATGCAGAAGGATTATGATTGAATAGAAAAAAAAAAAAAAAAAAAAAGGAAGGAAGGGTTGACATTGAAATGATGGAAAAGCCGTAGAGTATTTTACATTGTTTCCGAATGAAAAAGTGGCTACTAACCTTCAAATGCGTAAAGTGCTCGGCAGGTACCCAAAACTGGCAGTAGTTCGCTTTCGTACACTTCGCTCCCGTTGAGCGTATCGTCCTCTTCAGCGTCAATCTCCGCCTCAGCGTTAGCGTAAAGCCTTTCCACCTCTGAATCGGGGAAGCTAGTATGTGAGGCGTGTGAGCCGACTCCGCTTTCCGGACTATGGGACGACCTATTGAAAAAGTAATTTATATTTTCTTCCAACAGCTTCATCTTTGTTAACAATGTTAACTCTAATAAGTGTTTACCCGTGGGTAGGTTGCGGCGTTCCAGGTAGAGAAGGTTTATTGTTAGGATTGGAAACGCTCGAATCGGACGCGCTCCGGCTAAGGGATTCGTCGGAGCCGCCGTGCTGGGTCAGGGCGTTGTTCGATCCTTTAGATCCCACCAATTTCCTCAGTCCTAGTCCTCCACTACTGCCATTCATGCCCATGGCCGAAGACGTTCGGACAGCAGGCGCGTTTATTGTTTGGGACGCTACTCGGCCTTCGGCTTCATCCAGGTACCCTTGGAACTTGTGAAGTTCTAACCGTAGTTTATCCAACCTGGATAAAAAAAAAAAAAAAGAAAAATCAACAAAAATGGAAAATAAATAAACAAAATCTAGTTTGTGTTTCTGCTCAAGACAATGACAAACTGGAATCCCCTTAGAATAAAGTTCATTTCAAAGTCTAAGAAGATGAAGAAGAAGGACAAACGATGCAAAGCCCCCGCTTCATTGTTGTCAGTCAAGCCAGCGATGACAGGTTTCGTTGTAGGGAAATTCATGTTCGAACGAAGAGATAACGGGTGATCCATATATGATTTTCAGGATAGCGGGCCGTGGCGCTTGTTTCAGTGTGGTACAATATAAAGGATGAAGAAACGTGAAATTTGCCGTTTTCACAGGCAAATCCATTTGAAATCGTTACCATCATCTGATTTCGGCCACAAGTCCAACCATAACGTGTTACGTATGGCATACGTTCGTTCATGAAATCTGTTCTTCATTTTAGCAAGAGACAACCGCCAGGGGCTTCATACTACTTCTTACGAAATGCCAAATCGAAACGGAGACGAAGCTAGCAGTGTCTCCTAAGTTACGAGCGCCAACTGACAATCAAATAAATCGTTGGGGTTGAAATACCTCTGTCCACTCTCTGTCAGTTGGCCCTCAATGGAAAGCGGGTCGCCTAAGGCGCGGTTTTGTTCGTAGACGCCCTTCATTTTCATGAGTCCGTCGCGCGTCGCCGTCTCCTGCAGTAAACGCGTGTTGATCTCGTCCAGCCGCTGTTGCAACTTCTTGCGTCGCTGGTTCGGTGCCAAATCACTAAAATCCTCCTTGGGTTCGACCAAGGCGATGAGAGACGACTGGAATAGAGAAAGTAAACAAAAAATAAAAAATAAAAAAAATGTGCCAACAAATAATCGCAATTCATTTGAAGCAGCCAAGCGCTGACGGAGCGTGCCATCCTATTTTATACTCAGCAGTTATTTTGCAAGATGAAAATCTTACAAGACTCATTAATTCAAAAGACATTGGTGACAAAAGCGGATGGTGGATGAGGGAGAAAACGTGCTGGGAAAATGGACGAGGATGAGTGCATGCTGACAGCAAAGTTTTTTTTTTTCCTCTTCGATTGAATCAATTAATCATTGCGGAGAAATGGGAACGGAAGCGCAAGCTGGGGGGAGGAGGCAAAACGTAAAAAAAAAGTTTCGAATCAATACTTACGATAATTGATTAGTGCACTTGAGAGTGTGGCGTGCTACAATACTACGGATGGTAGCGTCTCCACGCTCGGCATCCATTTTTTTGCAGAACGAGAAAAGAAACAATAACAAAACAAGGGTGAGATGGAATCAGAAAAAAATAAGTCTCCACACTCGGCATCCGCATTTGCAGAACGAGAAAAGAAATTATAACAAATAAGGGTGAGATGGAATCAGAAAAAAAAAAAAAAAAAAAAAAAAAAAAAACGAAAACGAACAAAAAATGAGTTGAAAATGATAATGGATTGGTTGAAAAATAGGCATTTTTTTTCACGAAATGTTGGTCAACGAATCCACTGTTAGTCACGCCATTCTATCCTGTTTCGTTAAGGAAGATGTTTTTGTGCATTCGAAACGTTACCTTGCCAGCGTTGAATATGCTAAAGATGCCGGCCCGTTTTTTAAGTTTCATAGCGGTCAACGTGCCGCTTTTCGTCTCGGACTTGAGGATACCGCTCGAGGTAAGGCTAATGGTGGAATGAATGGCGCCACTGCCCACGCCGCCGCCATTGCTGGACGAGTCCGAGCCGACGCTGCCACTTCGCATATTGCTCAGGTCTTCAAAGGGAACATCTTCCGGTGGCGAGAAACCAGACTTGTACCGTTCAATCACCAACCGCGAGTCCTTAAAACAGGGAGAGAAAAAAAAAATCACGTTCTATTCCACTTCATAACGAATTAACGTATCAAATAACAATAAAGTTACTTTTTCTGGGTCGACACTGTCGGCTGCTCGAATGATTCCGTCCAAACATTTGTTAATTATGGGAAAGACACTTCGTTCTATATCGACGCCCTTCCGGATAAAATTCTCAATTTGTTTGATTCTTTTATCGTCCAACTCCTGTAGGGTATGGAACACACCTGGCAGGGCCGTCTAGTTGGAACAAAAGCACAACCATCATTTAAAATGATCAAAAGCTATAAATTAGAAATGCAGCAGGGAAAACACATCAAAAGGCTTCGTCCGCCTTTTTACCACTATGCAAGCCGCACGGATGGTAATGCAACATCTGTTGGTTAACTTTTTCCCAGCCAAAATAAGGCATTGTTGCATTAAGATAAATAATGATTGCATCACAACGATATTGCCGTGTGGAACCAGGTTGGGAGAGAGAGAGAGAGGGAGAGAGAGGGAGAGAGAGAGAGAGGGAGAGAGAGAGAGAGAGAGAGAGAGAGAGGTCCCAAAACCTTATTGGCGGATAATCTGAACAAGCTTCGCCGAAAACGGTACGACGTTTCTCATTTTGGTTCTCGATAGAAACTCAAAAAATAAATAAAATAAATAAAAAAAACAAGGGGGAGGAGGGTGGGAGAGGAAAAAAAAGAAAGAAAGAAAACACCCGTTTCCCACGCACCTGGTAGTGACATGTCTGAAGCTCGTTGGTTTTCTGCAGCTGCTTAGCGTACTCGTTTTTGTTGTCATCGCACTGGTGACTTTTGATGGACGAGTTAATGCGCTGCTTCTCCACGTCAGCTCTAGAGAGGTTCAGATCCGCGTCGGCTTTGCGGTACGCGTCTTCTGCCCGCTCTGCTTCCCGGAAAGCCTTTTCATAATTCTTCTGTGCCCGATCCAGAGCCGACAGTTGCTGGCTCAACGACGACTGTAATTTAGCGCCTTCTTGTAGAGCCTGTAAATGCAAGAAACGTCACACACCTATACGTTATATTACTATAAATGGGACCGAGCCCACCCAGAGACTATCGGGAGAAAGCAGAATAAGAACTTGGTCCAAACTCCAAAGAGATGGAAAGTAACTAGGAGATGCCAAGGTTGAAATCCCGTTTTTTTGAAAGTGTGACACGCCCGCAAGCGACTACAGCACGTCTGATGTTATTCAGATTCTTTTTTGTTTTGCAACACAAGCTGAAGCCATGGACCCATAATATAATCTGTTTGATGTAAATTTATTTTCTTTGTTTTACGCTATCTGGAGCCCAAAGAACTATGGCTACAACCGCGCAGAGAAGTAGATTGAATGGGACGTGCACGCCCGTACTGAGGTTGGATCACCATTCAAAAACATGACAATGCCTTTAAACTGCCCGATGATTATCTCAACTTTCGAAGGCAACGCGTCCTTGAAGCCCAATGTGTGTACTGTCTCGAACTGTGGGTGTATGCGTTAACTATGGTGGGAAGAAACCTACGAATTCCGTTGTTGCCATTTCCTTTTCTACCAACCAAAAAAACTACGTTATGAAAAAGGGAAAATAACTCGAAATCTCCTTTTTTTGCCTGAACTCCAGGAATGTAACAAAACACTGCTCTTTTCAACAGGTTTTGCGACTGTTGCAAAAACTTGTTAACGAGGTAATTACAAAGAAATAAAGGTGTGACAAGTACCTTTTTACGTTCTTCTTTCAAGTCTTTTACGAGAGCCACAATTTCCTTGGTGACGGCTGACGTTAGGTTCTCGGCGACCACTTCATGCTGGCCAGCTTGATCATTGACTTCGGTCAGGACGTCGCGGAACGCTTTCTGGCACGAAAATCTGTTGAAAATGAAAAGACAAAACAAAAAATGAGATCTCCCATACCGCACGTTAAATTCAACACGGCGAAGAGAACAGTGGAGAGCTGTGGGGAACGCACAGTTGGTTGGCCACAGGCGCTCGGGATGTCGGTGCGCCGCATGGGAACCTATTAAGAGTACTATGGATACGGTGCAATGGTTAAGAGAAAGATGCAAGGAAAATAAATAAATAAACAAATAAATATATAAAAAAAATTGTTTAAACGACGCAGCAGAAGAAAGAAAGCAAACGAGCGAGAGCGATAAGCAGACGGAAGAAACCCATTCCCAGGCTTTTCTTGCGAGCGCACGCCCGCGTCCGAGTTCATTAAAATTAAAAGGGAAGGAAAAAAAAGAGATGCTATATTCAACGTCACACGGCCATATTTCAGGCCAAACAGCTATTTTTTTTTGTTCTCTTTCAACCTAATAAAATACTCCAAATATTGTTGAAGCATTCCCCAGAAATCGACTATCAGCTTGACGATAAAAGGCTATCGTCGTGCCGTCGTTAAAGGCTAATTATCTGGGCTTTGGATTTGTCACCTATGGACAGCCTGAATGGATGACACACCAGCAAATGGTTTCCATGCCTTATTCTCATTATCTTGGCCGACAACTGAAGTGGAGAGAGTCAAGACCTTAGGATGTCAGCGAGCATGATTAGATTTTCAGTGACAACTTCCGTTAAGAACAGAGATAGTGCAGAAAAAAAGGGCACGAATTGCCAATCAGATTCAACAGTATAACGTGAAGAAACGCCATTATGAGTAAAACGCTAGATGGAAGGGGTCGTTGAGCTGCACGACATAGCCCGCTTTCAGTGCGTGACTTAGCCATTCGCCTGCGAGACAGTGACGGAAAATCAGAGGTTTCGTCTTTCCTTAACAAGATTGCCCCGTAGAGTATCTACCCTTAATGCGGCGCAGTATAAAAATAGAAATCCGAACGTAAAGCGAATCTTATTAGCATTTTAAAAAATCTATCTTCCAGTCGATTGTCGTTCATTCTGAGCTAGTTAGTGGCGACCTATATGAAAGCCCAAGTGAAAGGTCAACTGTTATTTTTAAACCAACACTAACTCAAGCCCAGTAAGGAAAAAAGGAGGCGAATGCCAGGTAAAACATTTACAGTCACAAAGGCTCTCCCTTCCAAGTGCGTAAAATCGTCATTGTTTCTTTCCCTTTGCTCCTTCCCAATTTGCCAAAACAGCAAGGGCCTCCAAGAGTTGCGCACTTAAAGTTGAAGGGAAAAAAAAAAAAACTGATATAATACAATTTACAGTTACAACAACAGGTCGCGTTTCACTGGAAAAGTCTCAAATCCAAACAAATTAAACAGGTATTATTGATATGTTACTGTAGTCGATGGCAATGGTTGAGGAGCGTAACGTCGGTGCAGAACAGACGGAACCTGTCGGCCAAGCGGAGATGGTTTGTTTCATTTTCTACCGTTTCGGATTGCACGATTCGCTGAACGTTCACCAAAATCGGTCGTACCCACGCTAGAGTGGAGTAGAGCTTCGGTACTTCAGCTGCCTCACTATCTCAGGCTAAAAAAACGTTCGGGTTGCGACCGGAACAGGCCACCAAGTTTAGCCCCACTCATCTTACACCAACAAACACGATGATCTTGTCGACAGCCGACTGAACCGTTATATGACATGCACATGATCAATTCTCGTTTAATACTTGTCTTTCTTGTCTTCTTATCTAGTCGCATTTATTCCCCCCCCCCAGAGAAAGAAGTATTTGAGTAATGAGCCGAGGTGGAAGGAATGCTACGCGATCAAGATACCCAAACGAACAACTGTAATCATGAGACATGGTTTAACAAGAATGATGGCATTATTTTTGTAACCTCCTAAAGGTTAGTGGAAAGGGGGGAAGCAACGTTTGGCTGGATCGCTATCGGACAAGTGGGGTAGGCTCCTCAGTGGGGTGACGTCATCCCACGATGAGTCAGCGTCATTACTAGTTACACCCCCGTTAACGAAAAAGAAAAAGGAAGAAGAAAAAAAAATCGATAGTCCTAGCAAGGGGTGGGAGGGCTCATAGCGGGCACAGCATTATATGCCAGGTGAAGAATTCGCTAGGTCCGCTAGCCCCATTTCAGAGATTGGGGAAAAGCGGCAAGGTCAGCATGTTTGCCCTCTTAAAAAAAAAAAGGAAAAAATAACGGCGAACCATTCGAGTTTAGTGGGTCAAACCATTTTGATATTCTGAGGCGGATCTTTCTTCTTCTTTTTCTTTCTGTTCTTTAGCTCTCAACATTCGACAAGATTGGTCATCCTGAAACAAAGATAGCGGAAGTACGCTAGACATTACACGACAACCAAACACAAACACGACCCTGCACGTCGATGTTCGCAGTGCTCGCCGTGAAAGGTTGGCTACGGCACCCGAAACAGGGTGCGGAGGATGGCGAAAAACCATCAAGTATAATAAACAAAGAAATTGTACTTCACATAACAGATTCTAGGCCTTTCCTTCTCGGAAACCAATTCGAATGATCTGGAATATCGTGAGCGTTTTTGCTGGAGGCGTCACCAACAACAAAAACAGCTAGAGGCACGCCCTAGGCACATTACGTTTGTTTTAGAAAAAAGAAAAAAAAATTCCCACTTACTGGTATTCTTCTTCTTCCTTTTTCTTCGGCATATACGACTTTACCAGCCGCCTGGATAAAACATCAACGTTAAACCGAATACACAAATTTGCTATTCAAACTCTGAAACTAATCACCTCAATTTGCCGGCGTACTCGGATTCGATCGCACACCGATCTCGTATAAAGTTCCCATAGCGTTCAAGAAAGTCGATGCCCTTTTGGGTGTGGGCAGCTACGTTGTCGTATTGGTCCTATTAAGGTCATAAGGGAAAATGCACGTATGAAGCCGTTATCTCTCGGTGCACCGATCCAATCAACAGTAAAACGTGACACGTATAAGATAAAACTGCTTAACACAAAACGGCGTTATCATCGGCCATAAAGACGAGGACGGGAAGAAGTTCTATCAACTTCAACGACGTTAGGGGAAAAGGCCAACGCTGATCCAAGCCGCTGGATGAAGATGTAAAATAAGTCACGGAAACTTTGCCAGAGATAAAATTGGAACCTTTCGTCCTCAGTGGACGCGAGGATCGTTCAGCAGCTCTCAGATCACATGACTCGAGCCGAAGACGTCACAATCTTTTGGCTGCTGCAACAAACGCCCCCTCGAACAGATTTAGAACACAACGAGCCAAGTGAAAGAAATGTAAAAAAGACGCCGAAGAAGATTAAGAAACTATGGTTGTAGGCCGGCAAACAAATGCCAACGACAAGCGCGGGTATCCATGCAATTCGGAAGGTGAATAACAACAACATACTTTTGGAGTGAATTTAAACAAGGAGCTGGTACCGGCAAGAAAGGAAATAAATCGGCTAACTAACAGCAAGGCGCATTCCAGCACGGGCTCCACCTTAACGCAGTTCCCATTCTAAGTGACGATCAAGCCATTTTCGAATCCAATCCCGTAAAACACAGTGATATTTTGATATTTATAAGCTATAACAGTTAGGCTTGGTACAGCGTCGAAGTGAACACGAAGTGACGACTTGGTCTAAATAAATATTGTGACAGCTTTTCGGTGTCTGTGGAGTCTTGTGTATCACTGTCCCCACTAATGCCGTCTCACAATTGCGTACGCAAGGACTCAAATATAGCTTATAGCTAAGAGCAAATATAGCTAGTTCTTTTCTCTGCTGACGAACTGTCGAAAAGAAGATGGAATGGGAAATTTTAACACAGTCTTGGGATCGGTCGAGAGGAAATTTAATGCTAGACGTACGCTGGAATCGTCTGACTATGAAGAACCTCGGTAATATCCTGTCGGAAGTTTAATACGAAACATCCATTCCTTGTTCATGAGCTGCTTGGTTGTTGATTCTGAAAAATAAAGTACCTAAACATTTCATTGCACTAAATTCCCAAACTATGCTTACTTATCATATCACTTTTAGACTTCCGGCGCCCTGAAATTGCAGAAGTATTAGGTAACAAGGAAAAGGTTTGCAACCAAATGACAGTGAGCCTTAGTTGAGGAGTTTGATTACGCCATAGTCTGACAGATTTACAAGAACTCAACTGAGTGGGTGTACAACCAAACTCTCCTATTGAAGCTTTGATAAACAATATTCACACTGGTCACTTCTCCAATAATCTCCAAATAAACGAGCAAAAAAAAAACAATAATCATAAATTTGGATCTTGTAGTGTTTGTTTGTTTTAAAACTTAAAAATGGTCGAATTCAAACGCTGCAAGCTAGGGATGGGTCGTCTCGTTAACACAAGGCTACTGTGAACAGGGGTGTGTTACGCTTTATGATTCTTGTTGAAAAATAGGAAAGAACTTACCCAAAGTTCGATTCCCCAACTCATTTTTTTTTTAAATGCACGTATCCGACTTATCCAATCAAGTTCCAAATTGACATTGCAGATAAAACATTCAAAATTCAACACGAGTTTCACGCACACACAAAACTGGCTTTAATATGCTGACCAACATGCACTTACTTCTGCTTCTAACGCCACTTCAGCAAAACTTTGCTCCTGCAATGCCAAGTCTGTCGGCCTCCTAGTGACGAAAACTAGAAGGAATAGCCGAACAAATTAAAAACAGACTGGATAGTCAGCCAACGCCATCTTACGACCATTGTTAAAAGTAAGCACAAAAGCAAAAGAAAAACACAAGCAATATGTAATAAGTAATAAATAATAAATAATAATAAAAAACAAAAACAAAACCCCAACAAAAAAACAAACACAAAAAAAAAAAATTATCATTCGCCCCGTATGTGGTGCGACGTTTAACGAATGCGATAACATGCAACCTCTGGTAAGAAAAAAAAACTTTTGTGGCAAAAAATCCGAGTTAGCATTGAAACGAAAAGCTGCCGTTACTTTCGGAACGAAGGGGTATAGTGACAACTGAGGAGCTATGCGGAATCACGAAGGTCATGCAGTATTTTTTTTTGTCATCGTTTGCCATATTGATAAGTTGAAAAAAATCCCAAACGCAGAATAAAAGAATGAAAGAAACGAAAAGCAAACAAAACAATCTAAAAAGCTTAGTTTGTTAAACTGTTACTAACGCTTAATACTTCTACTTGTTAATACAACCTGCCACTGAAGCGACTACTATTCTTCACGACGCAATACCAACTAAGGGAATAGCCCCCATTTACGTTGTTCATGAATAACTATCACCATTTAAATATAGAAAATTTCAGATTTGGAAAATTAAATGTATCAAATTTTAATGTAGCCGTTGAAAGGAAAAATAATGTTAAGAAACAAATAAAACAAATAATCACAATAAATTAGAATATAAGCTATAAAATTGCAATGATATGCAATTAATATACTACACTAATAAAAACTAAAACTAATAAACGCAAAAACAAACTAATAAAATGCAAAATCTAAATCTGAATACCAGTTTAGATTGAACAAATTGATCGAAACAAGTGAAGCCACTCGTGTGCATAATTATTATGCTTTATTCTTGGTTTTTTAGCTGTCTGATACATCATGAAACTTTCAACGCGTTGGGGGCTTGGTTGTTAAACCGTTTCATACGTTAATTGGCAATCTCGCAAACAGCTACCACACATTACACTAAACTCAAGCGAAAATAAAGACACTAGAAGTATTTATTTTCAAAATTGTCATAATTGATGATGCTGGATCATCGACTTGTGTAAGTAAACCAAGTTTTTCAGAGACGTTCCAATTCGATTTCGTGAATTGCGGCAAATTCTAAGTACTAATATTCATCGCTTGTTTGCCTATTGAGCATCGATAAATATTTAATGGGTTTTACTTCTGATGAATAATCAATTTCTGTACAGACGGCAAGCAACTTAGGGCAAATGGCTACGTTTCAAGAAGCGTCAGTTCTTTGGCAAAATTTATGGACTATTGTTATATATATATATTTTTCACATCCAGATGCCGAATCAACCCGTCATAAAAGAAGTTCTTAAAGGGCTAAAGGCGAATAATGTGGTTTTGTATGTCTTTTTTCCCAGAGCTGACTTCCCTTTCTGGACAATTATGTAGGGCCTAGAGAACGTGAGGATTAAGAGAAAAATATCACAACTTAAAATTTTAAAATGTGACAGCTGCGCAGATTCGATCTTTTGCTCGTAATTGATATGGTATACGCACTTGTCTTAACAACAGTAGATGATTGGGCACATTTGCACAGCCGACATGTCGGTAGCAAGGACGGTAAGCATCGGAACAAGCACATCGGAAATAGCGTGGATGATTTTTCTAGAATAAAGAAAATGCAACAGTAACAATACATTCTACCCGTTGAAACAATCCTAATTTACGCGAATGAGTAAGAAAATCAAAACAGGACAAAAAAACGACCGTGCGATTTCGATCAATACTAAAAGCACTCGACAAGTAGTCCGGGAGTCGAGCAGGTTGTGGTCTGAAACCGTTTGTACTAAGGTTTCATACGATATTTATACCAACTTAGATGAGTACACACAATAGGGGAGGTAGGGCGTGGTTGGAACACAAAACTTATTTTTGTTTCGTACGATTACAAAAATCGTCCAAGTAAACTAAAAAATATATAGATTTGTAGCCAATTATCTCAGCTACATAACCGTATTTTTTTTGGGTGGGTTCGGCAAAGATTAATATCTGCTATGCGTAAAAAACTGGAGGTACCCCAAGTTGTTTCAATTGCCAATTCTACTCGGCAATTGAAACAGGGCGTCTGGGCAATTGAAACGTGGGTTTTCCCATAAGAGAGCTCCCGGTTTTATGAAGAAACTAAAATGGCGATATCTCAGAATCTGGGTTACGTATTTTGATGAATTTTTCACAGTAATATAGAGAATTTTGATCTTTATTTTTTAAGATATTTTATAACTTTCTATACTAACTAAATATTATTTAATGAATTTTAGTAGTTTTCTGAATTAGGTTCGGAAAACCGTTAGTAATCCAAAGAACGGTTAATAGTATGGAGATCAAATTTTTATAATCGAATATTGCATGTTCAGCCTTACATCATAATTGTTGTTCATGTCCTTAATTTAATTTTTAAAATTTAATTTCTTTCGTCAACGTTGTAAATAAAAGCACAAACATTGTGGCAGACGATAAATGCCAGCCACCCAGCAGACGAAATAAAACACAAAATAGACAATAATTGAAAAAAGAGCTCTGCTAATACGCTGCGTAGGGAACACTGTTGTCAGACTACAGTAAAGGAGACGCGCATACGGAAGGGTCGCAATTGGAACAAGGTGTTCCAACTGCTCCGACCATGGGTCTTCACGGAGTTTTAATGTTTAGGGGGGATAAAATTTAGCTAGGAAAAAATTCATGTGATCAATTTATAGCTCAATGAATGACGAGTGATTGGAGACCTTTTTAAATGATTTTCTTCGTCGTTTTCTGTGTGAAAACAAAAAAATTGTCTGCAAAAAAACGACAAATTAAGAGACAAAAAACAATTTTCTGGGATAATTCGAAAACTTTTAGATTCTAAAGCCTCCAATTTTTTCTAAAAAGGTAGAACCCTAATTCCCATTAGTTCAAATTTTTTAAACAAAATCTCTTACATACTTTAAGTGGTAGAATTTTTGTTTCAATTGCCGCGTGTTCCAATTGCGCCCTACCTCCTCTACTTATTCACGTTCGCTGCATATTACGCAAACACGCCACCAAACGCTCCCGAAGATGGCGTAAAATCACACCAAATCTAGAGTAGATTGGACCACCAATTTTTTTTACTATAAAGGGGATGGCATTGTGTGTAGTAGGCTAATGTAAAAGGCCAGAACGCATTTTATGGTGCTAAATGCAAACTATAACAGGGTTTTTAAACGTATAACATAAGATTAGTTGCACTAAAAATAAACACATGGTAAATTAGAAAAAAACCATTTCTAAATACATTAAAAAATCAAAAAGAGACACCAGAACCAACTGTGTAGCTTATAAAATACGAACACAGGCATTTAATTTCTGGGCAACACTTTCAGCACGAGTTTTTCAAATCTCTTTACAAGCAATACGGAAAATATTCTAAAATATTGCAAAAGTATCTGGAATGTGAAACAAACATTTGCAAATTTTCCTATCTACAACTATACATTTTTACTGAATAACTAGGCGCTGTTTCGGTGGCAGGTCCTTCTTGACACTTGACGCAATTTTTAGGATGGGCTTCTTATTGACGTGGTTGTACTGTTCGCCTGCAAGTTGAGGCGCTAATTTTGAGTTTTGTCCAGACACCGAAACAGAACCGATTTACAATTTCATATACGCTCTCCTGTAGCGAAACCACTCCAATACATTAAATTCCGCCGCGCGTAATCGCTGGAAGAATCATACATTTTTCAACATCAAAATCTTTCGTGCACAAAACTACATACTATTGTCTACCAGCGATAACGTTAGTGAGAAATTAACACGAAACTCCCAGAACACCTGCGAAAGAGTAAAACAGATCAAACATAGTCCCCAGGGCCCTCTTGGAAACCAAAAGAGAATTAAATATTTAATACTAGGAAACGTAGTTATCCTTTATTATTTTATTAGCAAACCAAATGTGACGTCATTAGCTGCGTGAAATTTTCAAATTTAACAAGCAAGTAAAAAATGAGTTTATCTGGCGCAACAGTGTCGGTGAAGTCATAGAATCGGCGTGTACGCGGTTCTATAGTAATAGTGCCGGAATTTTTTTCGTATAGAAATATTGCACGTAAAATTATCGGGTTTGTTGTTCGAAAGATGAAAGAATGCTCTTTGTCTCTAATTTTTTTATGTAAAATCCGTTAAGGATTCTATGAAATAAATCATAGACATAATATATTGGGTCACCCCAAAAATCGCACGCACGGAGTGTTCCTACCCCCGACATAGCCTTAGGATATGGGGTGGCAAGGGTGGGAGAAATAGTAAGGTAAAAAAATTTCAGGTGAATTTTTTTTGCGAACTATCAAAGTGGAAATGCAAAAAAAGGCGCGTTTGTCAAAAAAGTGGCTTCTACGAAAAGGGTAGTGTTGAAAAATGTTTGTCGTTGGCCTCACAGTGTCACATCCCACTGAGAATCGAACTCAGATTGTCAGAGTCAAAGTCTGAAGTGCTAACCATTACACCATGGAACCATAATATAAGTTCGACCCTGTAAGTTTCACGAAGAAACCAACGGTTTTATTGCGATTATAATTTCGTAAGTATTCGATAAATTTCGGTATCAATTGGAGGATTAAATGATCTCGACGAGGATGGGAACACTACCCCTGCGTGCAATACAAAATGTATTGGCAGTCCATCACCTTAACCACTCGGTCACCTCGTCCCCAAACTGATTACAATTTTACTCGAGTAACAATGAACCGTAAGCCTTTTTTCAATAAACATTCCCAGCATTGGGCATGTATGCACAATATTTGAATTATAGAATATGATTTCATGTCGCCCGATGAGGGACTTGAACCCTCGACCTCAGGATTAAAAGTCCCGCGCTCTACCGACTGAGCTAACCGGGCTTACATATTGTGTCTGCCATGATAACTTCACTTGTGTCTTTACTGCACCCTACCAAAGAATGATCTGTTTTACATGATTAATTTTCTAATTAATACAATGCCTCGATAGCGCAGTAGGCAGCGCGCGAGTCTCATAATCTCGAGGTCGTGAGTTCGAACCTCACTCGGGGCAGTTTCTGCATTAGGTTTTTGTTCCAACATTTAGATCCAACTCGCACTGCAAGGACAGTGTTCGATCGCATCGTTCTGAATTTTAATTCAAACATGAACCAAATCCAAATCGATCCGCCCGATCACTGGGAGATAATCGTCTTAGGGAAATTGCACTGAGAGTAAAACAAGTTAACCGATTCAGAAGAAAACAGCATAACTTAAACCACAGAAATAGGTTGTTACTTAGTGTTCCAAACCGTGTATCAAAGTAGTATTCGGGGAGGAAAAGAAGCAGGCGACAAAATAAGGGGGAGAACAGTTAATATGTTTTAGCTTTCAAGGTAGAGCCAGTCTCAAGGACACAGGAGAAATGGTTCAAACGTTGACTTAAAGAAGGGGTAAGTTTCTACGATACACTTGAAAACTTTCACAGTGGAAATGAAAAAAAGCGCGTTTGTCACAAGAGTGGCTTCTACGAAAAGGGTAGTGTTGAAAAATGTTTGTCGTTGGCTTCACTGTCTCAGGTCCTACTGAGAATCGAACTCAGATTGTCAGAGTCAGAGTCTGAAGTGCTAACCATTACACCATGGAACCGTCATTTAAGTTTGACCCTGTAAGTTTCACCAAGAAACCAACGGTTTTATTGTGATTATAATTTCGCAAGTATTCGATAAATTTCGTTATCAATTGGAGGATTAAATTATTACGACGAAGATGGGATTCGAACCCACGCGTGCAATGCACAATGGATTAGCAGTCCATCACCTTAACCGCTCGGTCACCTCGTCCGCCATCTGGCTCGAATTTCACTTGGGTCACAATGTTTGAGATTTGCCCTTTGGCTGGGCCACTCAATGCCGGAGTCTGCCGGCTCAGCGTAAAGTAGTGGACTGAGACTTATTAGTCTCAGGGTAATAGCCGCGTTACGTCCAGGCAGGCCGCCGGTGGGGGTGCCGGTCGGCAAGGGTTTGACGGGCTGGACCTCAAATACGATGTCGAGCGCGAAATGTAGCTTCGAAAAGCCGGGGCCACCTGACGCGGCCAATGTGACGGACACGAATAATAAACGCTGAATTACTTATGATTCTTGGCGTGGAGTGCCCCCGGGTTGATGGTCCAGCTGAAGCGACGGCGAGACAGGATTTCGCGCAACCGGGCAAAACCGTTAACGGCTTCGTTGGAGTCGTCGAGAAAAGAGACGGCCAAACGGAACTGGTTGACGGGCGGTGAGTGGGTGATCCACGGCCGGGCAGAGGTAGACGGCCGAGCACAGCAAGCAGTGACAAGTGATATAAGAGAATACTTGAGGGTAGTTACCAGGCTGAATGAAGAGACCACTCCGGGGGCTTCGGTGAAACTCGTGTGTATTTACTCAGCCGAAAACCGGCCTTTATATACTCAACATTTACAAAACACCGTTGACTAATATATACAATAAACATACATAAGTTTAAACGCTGGAGTAGATGTCACCGTTGTTCCGTCACCCGTTTTAGCCGCAGGATCCTCCGCTTCTTCCAACCTCGAACTCCCCTCCACCGACCCTCCGTCGGTTCCTCCATCGTCAACACCCTCCTTACTCTGGGCTAAAACAGGCTCCAGTCACGATGGTTTTTGGTGTTGATTTATGAGAGCGGTCGGTAGAGACCGCCTCACATAGCTGTAAAAGACGTCAAGTAATTTTAATAATATGCTATCGGCTTCCGACCTTCTATGTCAAGGATTCGCCGAGCAAATCTTTCTAACTCCCGTTTCCATTCCGTCGTCTGCCGTCTACCGGTATGTCATTTCCATTGGCCGGGAACTTCTTGGTTAGTTCCCGCCTAGCGTTGGACTTACCCCGGCTACCGACTCTTCGGTGCCGAGTGCCCGGGCTTCTGTTGCCATTCCGTCTATCCCTCTGCCGTCCCTTCGGACTGCTCCAGACGTCGGAATTTCCGACACTCCCCCCGTTAGACCTTCTTCCAACTCAGAGTCTGAGCTGTCCGCTACGTCTCCGTCTTGGAACGGTAGAGTATTTCTATGATCATCGTCTATCGTCCCTGCTTGTAACTCTAGTGGGTATAGACATTTAATGTCCCTGTATATTGGCTTTGATCCTTTGCCTTTGAACTTATCGGCAACCAATACTGCCACTCTTCTAAACTTATTGTCCGAGCCGGGATACAATTTGGCCACTCTCCCTACTTTCCACTTTGTTCTTTTGGAATTCTCATCGTGTATAAATACCACCTGGCCGACTTCAACCTGCTTCGTTCTGCCCGGTGTCGGGCAATGAAACTTCTCTAGGTTTGCCACATATTCTTTATAAAAGTCTTCCCACCAGCCTGCTAGTAGGTTTCTCCTCATTCTCTCTCTCTTGGTTAAGGGTATTCTGTCCGAATATTCCCTTTCTTCATCGTCCACCGGGTGTTTCTGATTTTGTCTGTAACCCGTGATAAGTTGCTTCGGTGTTAGAGGCTCATTGTCGTCGTACGAGACGTACGTCAACGGCCTTGTGTTTATCGTGTCTTCAATCTCTGCCAGTACAGTCTGGAACAAATCATATTCCAGACATTCGTTTCCATACGTTTTATGTAGTAACCTCTTTACTGTCTGGACCATTCTCTCCCAAAACCCACCCCACCAAGGGGAGAGACTTGGGGAGAATCGCCACTTGACATTCAGGTCTACCAGTGTATTATACACCTTCTCACTTTTGTAGGCCGCTCTCAAATACTTAGCGGCTTGTGTAAACGTTTTAGCGTTGTCTGAATACATGGCTTTCGGCACCCCTCTCCTTGCAAAAAACCTTCTCAGGGCAAAGATGCAGGTCGCCGTTTCTTGGTCTGCAGTCATTTCTAAGTGTTCGGCTCTTGTTACCGCACACGTAAATAGACAAATATAAGCTTTCGCTTTCCCACCTCTTGCTGTGAGTCTTATCGGGATGGGTCCCGCAAAATCAATCCCCGTCACGTTGAACGGGTTTGCCATTTGCAGTCTATCTACCGGTAGGGGTGCCGGTACTTCGTTGAATGGCCTTGAATCTAATTTCTGGCACTTCATGCACCTCCTTAATTCTTTCTTGATCG
The DNA here is from genome assembly GCF_022539665.2 of Daphnia carinata. Classification (NCBI taxonomy): domain Eukaryota; kingdom Metazoa; phylum Arthropoda; class Branchiopoda; order Diplostraca; family Daphniidae; genus Daphnia; species Daphnia carinata. The sequence continues at coordinate 367,385 of NC_081332.1, forward strand.
TCTGCCTCAGTCTTGGGATCCAAAACGTCCGCCTTACTTCCACCATTGTCGTGCTCACTCCAGTATGCAGTAGCCGCTCGTGCGTCTGCTCTATGGGTTTGCCCTTCAAGTAGTGGTTCTCTGGTAGCAAGATCACCGCTTCTCGGCCGTTGAGCCGCAACCAGTTTTCTTGCCGGCCGTAACACCTGATTAGCCCGTTTCTTCCGTCCCAGGCCAACCCTAGCTTTCTCAGCTTGTCATTTTTCCAGGGCTTTTTTTCTTTTATGGCTTCCCTTACATCGGGGAATGCTTCATTCTGCATCTTCCGCCACAAGTCTAACTCTGCTTGTTCTACCTCTTCTACTGCGAGAATGTTGAACCGTTTCTTGTCGGTTCCACTCGACACTTCTGCCAGCGGTGTCTCGGGATTCGATTGTCCCCTAAACCTCTTCACCCCTCTTTTCACTGTCGCCCAGATCCTGACGACCGTGCGCAGTGAACTATAGTTTTCGTACCATTCTTTTTCCTTTGGTATCGAAATACTACATTGTGTTATCTCTTTGGCTTTTTCCTCTTTCCTGATTTCTACCGTACAATCCAGCTCCACCTGTGCTGGATTCTTCGGCCAACTCTCTTTTTTGTTCAGCCACTTTGGGCCAAACCACCAATCACACTTTTGGTTCAGCTGGCTCACTGAAGCCCCTCTCGATGCTATATCTGCCGGGTTTTGCACTCCCGGGCAGTGCCTTATCGATTCTATATCGATTTTCTCCCTGATTTCTGTCACTCGGTTGTGAACGAACTGTTTCCAACGGCCCGATTCGCCTTTCATCCACCAGTAGGCTATCGCCGAATCTGTCCACAGTGTTTTCTCAAACGATCGTCCAAGGGACCTTTCAATGTATTCCCCCAGCCTGACTGCCAGCAAATTGCTGAGCAGCTCCAACCTGGGGGCTGATACTGATTTCTTGGGGTCCGGTGCTATCCGGGTTTTGCTGCATAACAGCTTTGTCTCTTCTCCGGTCTCTAAATATGCGGCTACACTGTACGCGTCGTCACTCGCGTCACAAAACAAGTGTAGCCTCGGTGAACGGATCTCTCCAGTCCACCGTCCCAGCTTAGTGTTCGTAAGATCTGACAAACTTTTAATGAATGTCTCCCAGTGTGGCATTATGCTTGCCGACACTGGTTCATCCCAGCCTGTCTTGTCTATCCAGACCTTTTGCATAATGATGATGAAATGAGTCCGTCTCCGGATCCCAAGTGACCCCTAATGCTTTTACGGTCTTTTCCGTATTGTCTCCCATTGTTATTTCGTTGTTCTGGAACTGCAACGTCTGTAACCGTTCTCTCAGTTCCTCGCTATTTATCGTCCATTTCCTAAGCTCCATTTTAGCTGAGCTGAACAGTCTCTGCGCCTGCGTTATCAGATCGATTGCTTGGGGAATGCTGCTGGCTCTGTTGGGAAGTTTGAACCTTCCCAGCAAGCGACACCAAAGCCCCCTCAAGCAAGTGATGTCACACTCGTCGATCCAGACAGCGAGTGACGTCACGAGACACCACAGACTGCCCCTAGCTGAACGGAGGCGAAACGGAAGAGGGAATGGATCCCTTTTCTTTGTATCGCGTGGCGCTCTCCCTCTGCCTTACTATTTTTCGTCGTATGTCGAATTATCGATCAGAACGCATTCGTTTTTTGGTACTTGGACAGTACATACTTGTACATCTCGTGTCCTTTCGACCACTTCGACTAAACGTAGTTGTCCCTATTTTCGTCCCTTTTTTTCGATTTTCGTCGATAACTTTCTGGCCGCCATTGACAGCGTGCCTTCGTGTCTTCTTCTTGTTCAAATCTCGGTTTGTCTCGTTTTGTGTGTATCTATTGACTGTTAAACGGGCCGGCAACTCGTTTACCATCGTCACAGACTTGTGTTTCGTGTCTTAAGTTTCGTGGGCTGGCAACCCATACAATCGGAGAAGAAAATAAACTTAGTTTAAACATTATCGAACGCCTACATTCGTGTCTTTGGAACATTTTGGTGCATCGACCGGGAATTATTCCCATTTGGCATTCGACCAACGTGACTCGTGTAGTGCAACAACATTCTTGTAAAGTCCCGCGTGGCAATCGTATCGTGAATTTCGTGTTGACTGAAATTTAACGCTCAGCGTTTCGCCAAAGACTAGTCGTAGTGGCTTTTATCCGACGTTTTTGTACTACGCGCCGTGTACAAACCACCATCTTTACCTTGAGCCTCAGGCTGTCACGTGGTTTTGTAAATCGTCATCCTCTAATTTTGACTTCAAGATTGTCGAGTTATCGCCCCAAGCTGCCTCACCTGAATAGAAGAGCAAGACTGTACGTTTTCTGTACCTTTGCTTGAGCGTACCAAAATCCTGCTCGACGTCGTGAGCTGCATAATTAATTCGGAACTATAGAACAATTCGTGATCGACAATATGGCTGAAGCAACGGTTAATCTTACGGCCATCTACGAGGACGAAGAGCATAGTGACTCGTGGGAAAATGTAAATGACCCAGAGAGGCTGAAAAGATCTCGTTCCGGTAGAAAAACCGTCCACACCAAAACGGGAAAACGGTTGATGGCGTCCGTTAGAATAGGAGATGATCGAGACACCGTCCGAACGCTTCGTGCAGTATACGTCCGTGATTTTGACGATCTTGAAGCACGTCATGATCAGTATGTCGCATGTGCTAATTTATCCCCGGAACAGGCCGAGATGGAGAGACAATGGTTCCAAGCTGCCGCGTATGAACACCAAGAGCTTGTCGATAAAGTTGACCTCTATTTAGCCAGCCTCTCAACTCGATCAGTACATTCTTCTCGTTCCAGCCGGTCGGTCCGTAGTTCCAGTGTTTCATCAACACTCGCAAAGATCCATGAAGCCGAAAGACTTCAAAGGGAAGCTGAACTGAGATTACAGCAAGCGGGAGAGGAGTCAAAACGGCGAGAAGAAGAAGAAGCTTATCTGTTGAAAGCCGAAGCCAACAGACAACAACGTTTGCTGCAAGCCGAAGTTGACAGACAACAACACCTGTTACAAGTTGAAGCTGACCGAAAACAACATCAAAGACAGGTCGATTCCTCTAGGAAGCAGCGAGAATTGCACAACGAGGTCGAACGTCAACGACTTAGCGGCGCCATTATGCGTCAACAGCTTTCCGAAGTATTAGCGGACGACACCGTGCCTAGGCATAATGAGCAACCGACAAAGACAGAGACGCAGCCGGCAGATGATCTACAACATACCACGATGGCGCCGCAAATGACGTCAGACGTAATGATAACTAATCAAGCGATGAACCCGCCTGTGTCAAACCGCCGTGCCTTACCTACAGTTCCTCCACCGATGACTCGTCGTTCGACTGCCCTAGCACCGTCGATGTCATTTACCGCTCCGCACCCGTCAAATGGGCCCTCGGTCGTGAACGACACCTGTCGATCAATGGCATTTCCAAATAATACTGCTGCCCAGGCTTTCGTCCCGCTTAGTCCTGTGCAACCTGTACACGCATCAGATCCTCCAACGCAGACCGATGACAGATACCAGCATCCACCTGGTATCTATACGCCAGATGCATGGATCCAAGATTTGGGCACTCCATACGCTACCACTGTCCGTTCCGGAATCAAACCACCGAGGCTTCGAGTGCCACATTTTCAGGGAGACCCACGCAGTTGGCCTATGTTCATTCAAACGTTCAAGATTTTGGTCCATGACGCTGTTGGATCGGATGCCGAAAGGATCACGCATCTCCGCGAAGCACTGTCGCCGGAGATAAGAAAAAACATTGGAGACGCCCTATTGAATCCCGGGCTCTACCAACATGCTCTTATGGAGCTACACAAGAGGTACGGCAATCCACAAATTGTGGCTCAAGCATGCATCACTTCACTTCTGAAGCTCCGCGCTTTCAAAGATGGGGACTTCCAGGCGCTGAAAACCTTCTCTGCTGACTTGCACTCCGTAGTCGCAACTTTACGCCTCGGCGGCTATGGTCTTGAGCTGCACAGCCATGCGACATTATCACAGTTAGTCTCTAAGCTCCCGCCGATGTTAAGAAGCATATGGGGAGAAAGGAGCTGGTCGATGCAACCCCACCTATCAACCATCGACGATTTCGACCACTGGCTGGATGACATCGCTATGGTGGAACTTTCCATTCGTTCAGCTTTCGTCGATTTGAATTCGACTACCCATTTCAACGGGAAAGGAGTTAACAACGCAAAGGGTCGACAGCCGACGACCCACCAAGTCTTTAACACTACCAACACGACAATCTGTCCTGCATGCAGTGGCCATGGCAAGCACCCTTTGAGCGAATGTCGACAATTTAAGCAACTCCCTGTTGAGAAGAGAGTTGCGATCGTTAAAAATTGTAAGCTGCCTGCTTCCGTTGCCTGGATCGTGGCCACTTTAGTCACGATTGTAGGCGGAAAGAACGTTGCACCAGTACAAATTGCAGTGGTTTCCATCACCCTTTAATGCATGGAGCCCCCATAGTCTTCCCGAAAAAGCAAGTAGATTTCGACGGTGCCACATTTTCGGGTTCTATGGTCGTCAGTTCATCTAGCGGCCGAACGCTTCTGCCAATAGTGCCGATACTCTTGAAAGCAAACGGAAAGGAAGTTTATACTTTCGCTCTTCTTGATTCCGGAAGTGAGATTTCGGTTTTAAGGCGTCGTACGGCAAATAAATTAGGCATTAAAGGGAGAACTGAAAAGATGGTGACAAAGACGGTGAAGGGAGAAGGTGAAGCTGTTAACACCGAAGTCGTCTGCTTCAACATCTCTTCGCTCGACCGAATTTTCAACTTCAACGTCGTGGATGCGCACATCATGGATTCATTCGAATTGACGAAGCGACCATTCGACCTGGCCCAGCTCGCAAAAACATGGCCACATCTCGCCCATGTACCCGTCCATTCTGTCGAAACCGAAGATGTCGCAGTACTCGTCGGTCAAGACCATCCCTCAGCTCTCGAGATATTTGAAACTCGGAAGGATCCACTTCAGCAACGAGCCCCTTGTGCCCATCTGACTGCCTTCAGCTGGTGGCCGACGCACCCATCGACTTCTCGTGAAATCAGCTGCTTCCACGTCAGCTCCCACGAAGAGGAAATGTCGTCCATGGTCCGCCAGTTTATCGAAACAGACACTTTCGGAACTAAGCTGAATGTTGTGCTACCAATCAGTCAAGACGAAAAGAGGGCCTGGAAGATTCAAAGGGAAACAACAAGACACATCGGTGAACGATATGAATGCGGCCTACTATGGAAGACCGACTACCCCAATCTTCACAACAACTTTTTTGCAGCCCACAGGCGATTTCTGAGTCTCGAAAGGAAGTTCGTCAAGGATCCTAGTTTGGCAGATACCTACCGCAACGTCATAGAAACTTACGTGTCGTCAAAACATGCACGAAAGCTGTCGCAAGCTGAAACTGACGACAGTCCAATCGGTCGAACGTGGTACAACGCCCACCATCCAGTCTTCAATCCGAACAAGCCCGGAAAATGTCGAGTGGTTTTCGATTTACGTGCGAAGAGCCAAGGCGTCTGCCTTACCGATTATTTGTTGAAAGGACCTGACTTCCTAACAAGCCTTATCGGTGTGCTTCTACGTTTTCGCCAATTCGCCGTACCAGTCGTCGCAGATGTCGAAAAAATGTTCCACCAGGTACGGGTCCGCCCATCAGACGGGCCGGCCTTTCGGTTCATATGGCGCACGCCTGGTTGTAGAGACCCACCGGACGTGTACCAAATGGACGTCCACTTATTCGGAGCCGCCTCGTCACCTGCCGTCTGTTCTAATGCATTGCGGCAAGCAGTTCGAGACGGTGAAAACGCTGACGACCTCATGACTCAAGTTACTCGTCATTTCTATGTCGACAATTGGTTGGTGTCCTTCCGCTCCGTACCTGAAGCTTTGTCCATGTCACATCGTCTAACCAAGGTGTTGAAGGCTGGAGGGTTCCCTTTAACCCAATGGGCGACGTCAAACGCTTCTGTCCGATCTGGCCTCCCCGGCATGCAGCAAAAGGAAGTCACCCTGGATATGGATCTCGATGCGTCACCCATTGAACGCACGCTTGGCTTAAAATGGAATTTCGACCTCGACGCCTTTGTGTTGAAGGCTTCTGTATCATTGGATGGGAAAACGAAACGGTCCCTCTTGAAGGCGGTGTCGAGTATTTTCGACCCACTCGGATTTCTTTCACCGATCGTGTTCTTGGCAAAACACCTCCTGCAAGATGTTTGGCGGCGAAAACTCGACTGGGACGACGAGCTGGATATCGACCTATTAGATCGCTGGAAGCGTTGGGCCAGCACCCTGCCATCATTAGACGGACTCGTACTAAAACGATGTGTTTCTCCTGACAGACCAGACGCAGCATCAAACGAGCTCCACATTTTCGCGGATGCCTCCGAAAAGGGATTCGGAGCCGTCGCCTACGCTCGATTCGTTTACCCTGACGGAAACGCGGACGTTGCCTTCCTCATTTCGAAGTCGAGGATTGCTCCGCTCAAGTTTCTCACAATTCCTAGGTTGAAGCTATCCGCTGCCGTCTTAGCTGTTCGACTTAGCAGCCTTCTCTTAAACGAGCTTGACATTCAATTCGACCAAACGCTTTATTGGTCGGATTCGACAACGGTGCTCAGCTGGATCAAATCTACGTCCTGTCATTTCAACGTATACGTTGGAAATCGAGTCGGGGAGATCCTCGAACTTTCAACAGCTGATCAGTGGAAATACGTACCAAGCGGCCTAAATCCAGCAGATGATGCTAGCCGTGGGCTACACGCCGAAGATCTCACGGCCCAACACCGGTGGTTTGCTGGTCCAGCCTATCTAAGAACCTCAGCCAACTGGCCTAGGCATCCGTTCCTTCCACCTATCGACCCTGACGATCCTGAAATTCGTTCAGCCTCTTGGATTGGCTTGGTACGTCGCGAAGAAGATGGCGTCGACTTATTAATCACCAATATCTCCAGAATCCACATTATAGTTCGCACCTTAGCCTACGTACGACGGTGGATAGGAAACACGCGAAGTTCCCAGTATAATCGTTTAACCGGTGAACTTATGGCCAACGAGATCCTTCAGGCTAGAGAGTTCTTGTTTCGACGAGCTCAAGGAAATGCGTATCAGCAAGAAATTGTAGACCTGGGAGAAGGCAATCGACTATCACCAGCATCGTCGCTGCTAAAGCTGTCGCCGTACCTCGACCACCGTGGACTTCTTTGTGTCGGTGGTTGCATCGACAAGGCACCACTTCCAACCGGAACTCGTCACCCAATTATTCTTCCGCCAAAAGAGCGCCTGACGGAACTCATTTTGTTCGATCTTCATCGTGACCGAGCTCATCTGTCAGCCGAGCAGCTCCATCATGAAGCTCGGAAACAATTTTGGATCCCAAAAGGACGGATAACTGCTCAACGTGTCTGGAATCTCTGTTACACCAGTCGGAAATATAAAGCAAAAGGTTCGACACCTAAAATGGCCGACTTGCCCACCGCACGATTAAGCCCAGGCCTACCCGCCTTCACACACACAGGAGTCGATTATTGGGGCCCGATGGAAGTGACTATTTTTCGGAGAACAGTGAAACGCTGGGGATGTTTATTTACCTGCTTATCATCACGTAGTGTCCATCTCGAAATGGCCTACTCGCTCGATACTAGCTCCTTTATCGCCGCACTCGACCGCTTCCAGAACCGTCGAGGTGTTCCCGCATCGTACCGTAGCGATAACGGTAGAAATTTCGTCGGCACTCAGCGAGAATTAGCCGCCTGCATTGAGAATCTGAATCAGTCGGCCATTCTCAGGCACTTGAGTCGTCAACCTACATCGTGGTACTTCAACCCGCCAGCCTCTCCGCATTTCGGTGGAGTGTGGGAGCGAATGGTGCGGGCCGCGAAGCAAGCACTTCAATTCGTACTGGGCAATCAACGCCTGTCGGACGAAATTCTCCTTACTGCACTTACGCACGTCGAAAACGTCCTTAATAGTCGTAAGCTGATTCCACCCAGCGAAGACCCGACTGATCCGGAAAGCCTGACACCACATCATCTCCTGTTAGGACGGGCCAATCCCAACCATCCCCCAGACGTTTTCACTGGTCGAGACCTTTCCTCTAAAAAACGCTGGCGTATCGCTCAAGCCGTCGCCGACCAGTTCTGGCAACGCTGGTACGAGAACCAACCCAACCTGGAAGTGGGCGACATTGTCGTCCTCATCGACCCAGTCAACCCTCGTGGCTCTTGGCCCATCGGAAAAATCACCAAGGTTTTTGCTGGACCTGACAAGGTTGTTCGTTCGGCTATGGTCCAAACAAATGGTACCGACCTACACCGCCCGGCGCACAAACTTTGTCTTCTAGAGTCCGTAGATATACGTCAAGATGTGCCCAGCTCAGCTGGACACAGGGCCGGCGATGTTGGGAAGTTTGAACTTTCCCAGCAAGCGACACCAAAGCCCCCTCAACCAAGTGATGTCACACTCGTCGATCCAGACAGCGAGTGACGTCACGAGACACACAGACTGCCCCTAGCTGAACGGAGGCGAAACGGAAGAGGGAATGGATCCCTTTTCTTTGTATCGCGTGGCGCTCTCCCTCTGCCTTTCTATTTTTCGTCGTATGTCGACTTATCGATCAGAACGCACTCGTTTTTTGGTACTTGGACATATATTTTTTATTTCTGATAACAGGTTTTAACAATTACAAACAACAATACATTAATCAAGCACTGGAGACTTTAAAATTTCGTCCTCTGAAGAGGATGCAATTCCTGTTCTCGCCAGTCGCTTCGATAGTTGTTTGCTCAACCGTTCTTCGGGTGAAGATTTTTTCCAGCTTCTTGGCGTGCCTGTAGCGGATCTCGCCTTCCTTGTCGGGGCCGGTTCCTTGGAAGTTCCGGCGACCAGATCCTCGCTTTCTTGACTTAACACCGTGGGGGTCGGTGCCGGAGCTGGTATCTGAAGTGTGGCGGGCGGCAGCTCCTTGATGCCGCGTGCCCTCTCCAATACCTGCTCCCTTCTTTGTAACTCCTCTTTGTCCCGCCTTAACTTGCTTGTCTCCAGCAGATATTTTGCGTGTTCCTCTGCTCGTTCTGCTGCCATTTGTGCCGCTGCTGTTACTGAGGAGTGCGACTCTTGAACCTTGGTGATCGCAGCTAGCTGCGCTCTTTCTTGCTCACTTAGAAACTGGGCAGGCGATTCTAAGGTGGGTGTTACCGGCCGAACGTATGGGTTTGGCCGTCTCTTTTTCTCCACTAGCTTTTTGGGGCGTTGTTCCGGGAAGGGCTCTGGAATCCGGAGTCTCCTGAAGACACCTTTCGGGATTGTCAGCTCCAGCTCTTTCCAGAGCTCGTATGGTCTGGCCTCTGGAGTCTAAGAGGTACTGGAACTTGGCAAACACCGCCTTCTGGTGCTGGTGGAGTATGCTGTCCGACACTGTTTGGATGTACGGATATTTCTTTCAATTTTTAGTTCGAAGGACCAATTTGTTTCTCAGATGCCTCTTACGAAAGAACGACTTTTTTTTCATGATTACTATTCTCACCCATTTTACGCCTCGATAGCGCAGTAGGCAGCGCGCGAGTCTCATAATCTCGAGGTCGTGAGTTCGAACCTCACTCGGGGCAGTTTCTGCATAAGATTTTTGTTCCAACATTTAGATTCAACTCGCACTGCAAGGGCAGTGTTCGATCGCATCGTTCTCAATTTTAATTCAAACATGAACCAAATCCAAATCGATCCGCCTGATCAATGGGAGATAATCGTCTTAGGGAAATTGCACTCAGAGTAACACAAGTTAACCGATTCAGAAGAAAACAGCATAACTTAAACCACATAAATAGGTTGTTACTTAGTGTTCCACTCCGTATATCAAAGTAGTATTCGGGGAGGAAAAGAAGCAGGCGACAAAATAAGGGGGGAGAACAGTTTGTAAAGTTTCGAACCTCGTGTATTACAGTAGATTGTCGTAACAATTCCGATTTTACAAGGTACAAACATGCTGTATTTATACTACTAACAAACAACCAAAATGAAGGTAAAATGGGCGGGGATACGTTCAGTTTCACTTGTGAAACGCTCGAGGGATGGAAAGGGCGTGGCTGTCTTTGGATAGCCTTTGGGCTTGTTACATTCCTTCCCTTCTTCGATGAGAAGAATTGGTCCTCCAATATGTATTCTGTCACCGGCTACAGTTTACAGTTGAATAATAAAAACTGGTTCCTTCACCTAAAATTTATAAGGATTGGTTCTCCCATTTTCTTTTTCCATCACCGTCTACAATTGTTTCTACGGTAGAATAATAAAAAACGTTTTCCTTCACCGTTTTTTTTTTTTTTGTTTGTTTTTGTTTTTGTTTTTCTTCGGGTTTTCTCGCGGATTTTCTTTTCTCGTCATGGCCTCGCGGCGTTGTTGAAGTTGGCCTTTTCTTCCAGTCTTAGTCAGGGGATTACTGTTATGTTTTGTTTCTCCCTTTGGAAAATGGCTCGCGCTCCATTACTGCGTGTATGTGCTTCAGCTGTGTTTCCATTGGTGTTCTTTATTCCGGTGTCTGCTCCGTGTAGCAGTAATAGCTCAATCATGTTGATTTGATTGAAACTGGCGGCTCTATGTAAGGCAGTTTCACCTGAGTCGTCTTGTTGATTGATGTTGATAAGTCTTTTTGTGCACACTAATGTTGCCAGGTCTTCTAGGCCATATTCGGCTAGATAATGTAAAATGGTTAAGTTGCCTGGTTTTGTAATGTTGATGTTAGTCGGTGTCCAAATCAATTTCGCACATTCTTTGTTTTTGTGTGAAATCGCCAACATTAAGGGAGTTTCTCCGTTATAGTTGCGAGCTGTAAATTCGCAATTGTTATGTTTCAAGATTCTTATTAACAGTAGATCATTTTCGGCTGCTGCGATGTGGCCAATTGTTTTTTCGTGATAGAGTATCTCTGGGTCTGCTCCGAAGGATAGTAAAAGATCGGTAATGTCATACCTACATCTTCGTATGCTTGTGTGAAGTAGCGTTTGCTCGTTTTCGAATCTTTTATTGAGAAATGTTGCTCTCTTTTGTCTAGGCCAACCATGTTGCATTTCGAACTTGTTTTGGATGCATCATCTTATTACCTGCATCGGGGCTTCCATCATTGATAACGAAAGTGTTCCGTTTTCTAAGTCTATCGTAGCTTGCCTTTTCAGATTGATTATTTCTGCTCGTTCTGTTGGTATGGGTGCTATTGTCTTCATCCGACAGTTCTTGCATGATTCCGTTTCCCTCTGTTGGTCATTCGGCCTGCTCCGTTTTTGGGGCGGTTCACATCGGAGGTCGGTGTCACTGTTATTTTCCAATATAAATTCGGCACTGTGGGCACTTTCCATATCGGGTTCTATTTCACTATATGCATTTAACTCCTCAGTGTCGTCGTCACTCGATTCACTGCTGTCTTTCCTTTTTCTCTCTAGTTCGGAAAAATCGTTCTTTTCGGTTTTGATTCCGTTCCATTCTACGTTTTTCAATATTTGCTTGTTTACATCCGCTTTTTTCGCACTTTCTTTTTCTCTGTACTCTTGCTGGCTATTCTCACTTTCAGTATCACTAATGATTATTAACTCGTGTTCCTTTTGGTCTTGTGGGATGATGATTACGTCCATTGCGTTATCCTGATTGGTGTTGTTGTTTGCCATTTTGAGAGGAATGGTTTATTTGTGATGGCACTTTGCTTTGTGGAACTTTGTCGGAGTTATGTCGTTGAGACACTGGGAAGAGGTTAGTTATTGTATTTTGGAAAATCTTTCTTTTTCAGAGTTTTTCATAAATTCTTGTTCCCAACTTCTTAGTTTGAAAACTGGTCATTTCTTCCACTTAAATGTGTTCCGTCTTCTGTTTCACCGCGGGGCGAATTGACGAATATCCCGTTTGATTTTGGACTCTATTTTCCTTTTTTTTTTTTTTTTTTTTTTGTCATTGTCATTGTCTTTTTCTTATAGGTGTTCTTGTGCTTTTTATTTTTCTTTGTGAGTTAGTTTCTGTCGTTCCCTGTTACATTACACTGCTGCATCTGTTTTTCTGTTTGTTTATCCGATGATTTTGTTATTGACTTTTGATTTTGTTTTTAGTCGAGAATAAAAATGTTATTTGGGTTTGTAATTATGTTTGTTTTGTCTATCATTAATGTTTTCTGTTTTTGTTTTTGTTTTTTAGTGTTAGTTGGGAATACAAAATTGTTATTTGAATTTGCTTCTCCTTTTTGTTTTACTCTAAAGTTACGAGTACGGGATATATATATATAAAAAAAATTAAGAATCAACTTAATTGGTTGAAAATGCTGATAAGTGCGTTATTTACTGGGGGCTGCTAATTTATTCTGTTATTAATTAAATTTGTCAAGGGCTATGTTTAGTGGCTACTTTTAATTTCAATGACCTTGGGACTTTTACTTTCTGGCTGAGTTACTACTGTCTGTTTCTGACATGCAACGACATAGGTCTTCCCAAACCATGCCGTACCCAACGACATAAGTACATGTTGTGTGTTTTCCTGTGCATCTTTTGGGTGTGTCGGTTTCTTCGATAGATGGGTAGATTAATGAATTTGGTGCGCTTGGTCGTGGGGGGCGCACTTGACCTTGTCTTTCCATTGTCAGTTGTGTAGGGGCGGGCGTTCTTATGAATGGTTGTTCGATGGCTATTTCTGAATGATAATTTGTTTCCCGTGCCGGTATCATTGATGCGAGTTCGTGGTCTTCCTCTATGCCATCATCGTATCTGCTTGTAAACTTCCGGTTTCGGCGGATATGTTCTTTAATCTTCGAGATGGGGTTGCAAATGATGAAGATCCGTAGACATACGAGGAATAGCACAAATCCAATCGCTGAAAGGCCTATTATTTTCAATTTGTCAAACCATGAATACATGTGACCTATTTGATTATCTTGTTGTTCTGACATCACAATATCTCCAACAGAATTGGAATTGCCTTCTTGCATTCTGCCTACGAGGTCATTTAGGATATTTAATTGCTCCATCTCCATTGTCTCGTGTGCTGGATGACTTTTCAGCGAGAAGTCGAAATCATTTAGATGGAGTTCTTCAAATTCCGTAATGAGGTCTAGGTTAGGCACGTGAATGTTAGGTTTCTGGCGTATCCAATCTCCTGTTGTAGAGTTGTGTTTCCAGGTATGTGGATTTCCATACAAATTGACTAACGGTGTTTTCCAAAAACAGTCGGAATATGGGTGAATTGACCATCCATCCGTTCTGATCGTGCAGTTCTGGCCTTCGTAAGTAAAGAACGGTTGGAATCCAGATTTAGTTTCATTTGCTGATATAAAAATTCTTTTTGCTTCACATTGTTGAAGTATCATTGCCTGACCGAACCCTTGTAGTCGTTTGCAGATTGGTAAGCCTACTGCTGCTGCAGCCAAAATTCCGTTTGTTTGGGCTAGGATAACAGCTTGTGTTCTTTTAATAGCTGATAGTTGACAGTATACGTCCCGAATTTCTTTTGCAAGTTTGTTCTCATGTTCTGTTTCAATACTGATTTTGTATTGGTCGTGCATTTTATTAATTTCGTATTTTATTTTGTCGTTGAATTCTTCAATGTTTTTCGGCAGACCGCTCTCTAAGTTTTCATTAACTGATGAATCTTCATTTTGCTGATCCAGTGATATCACTAGGGATTCTACTGACGGTAAATTTATAATTTTGTCTTGCTCAATGGCCTGTATTTGTTCTTCTTCTGTTGCAGGCGTTGATTCTGTTATAGCCAACGGGGTCATTTTGGCTGTCTGTGTTGCTGACTGTGGGGTTGACAAACTTTCTTTTATTGTTGTCGTACTCAGCGTAGTTAAGCTTGGTTGACTTGTTGTTGTAGCCGTTGTTGTGGAACTTGTCGTCCTGGGTGTTGTTGTTGTTGTGGACGTAAGCTTTGTGGTAGTGGCGGATGTTGAAGTTACTTTAGAAGTTGTCGTAGATCTAATAGTAGTAGTGGTGGGCCTGGTGCTGGTTGACGTGATTATTGGTTTTGTAGTTATGGAAGGTTTTGTTGATGTTGATGTCACCATGGGTTTGTTCGTCACTTTTTGCGTTGGCGTTGGTTTATTTGTTATTGTACTTGTAGCTGGTTTAATTGTTGTCGTGGTTTTTACCGTTGTTTTTGTTGTTGTTCCCAAAGTTGTTTTTACTGTGGGCTTTGTAGGCGTCATAGCGCTTGTCGTTGTTGTGGATTTTTCTGTGGTGGGCGTGGCAGGGGGAGTGGCAAAAGTTTTGCTGTTTTCTGATTGGTTGATGTCCTCTCTTTTCATTAGTGGCGGTATGGATGGGAGTGTTTTTCCGTCCAATGGCTGTTTAGTGTGCAGTGCTATGATGGCTGCTGCTGAGAGTCCGTATTTGGTGTGGATTGCGATATTCAAAGCTAAAGTGTTGTTTTTGACTGGAGCCGTGACAATGCCCCAGGGTAACACGTCCTACTCTCTGTGTTAGACACTTCTGTCTGATGAAGGTGAATGTAACCCAGTTCTATCTGTTGCCATGAGCTGTCCTGTGTGCTCGAATGTACCCCAGATTGAGCTGGTGTTAGCGCATTCTTGAAGTACTAGCATTGTCGTATTGGCTTTGATACAGGTGTTTGTGTTGAACGGTCTGATGGTGAAATCAGATGTATATTCGAAAGCTTGTCCTCGTTCTGTTGCTTTGCTACAGTTGGCTACCATTGTTTGTGATTGCACTAAGGGCTGTTCGTCGTTGCTGCTTACTAGTTTTCTTATTTCTTCTTGACATCGCGGCAACTCTTTGTCACATTCTTCTAATGTCATTTGCTTGTTTACTCCATGGTGTGTTAGACATTTTTCGTTTGGTGTTTTTCCGTTTTTCAATAGGCCCCAGGCAATCATGTCCCAGATTATATTTCCGCTACCGTGATTAGTTTTTAAAATTCCTCCAAATAGCGATGAATTAATCGTGGTTGTGATTGCCTTTCGTTGTTCTTCCTGAATTTCCTGCATTTCTGCTAAAGTTGTGTCTGGGAAATTTTCTATGATGTCTGGATTGGTGTTTACAGTTTCAAAGATCCATTTTTGTGTTACGCTGTTCTTATCATCTCTGCATTCTGTCAATATGATAGCTTGGTATGTTCCTAGTGTAATAAAGAGATACGATTCTTGTGAAATTAATTGGTAGTTTTGTTGATCTAGAATCCACCGTGTTGAAAATTCTGAGCATTTGGCAACAATTAGTCGGCCTGCTTCTCCTTCCGTGATACAGATATCACTGTTCTGGACTCTTATTGTTTGGTCAACGATGTATTCGAATTCTGATCCTTGAGGAAGTGGATCATCTTTTTTGAGACGAAAGTGAGCGGTTAACTGAGTGCTTTCGTCTGGTTTGTATATTATGTATATCGTGGCGTTGTAATTTACACTTCGGTCCTTTTCGTTGATTCTGATTGACTGTTGATATCCCATTCTTATTGGTCCCCAGGCGTACGAAATGCTGTACAGACGTTTTCCTGAGTCTTCCAAAGGATTGTTGGGCAGGAATGTAACTTCCTGCTGAATGGATCGTTTCCGTTTGGTTAACTGGAGTTCCCTGTAGTCCTTGCACACCGATGTGTCTAGGTGAGTATTCTGTATACATGTATGTATAGTTGTTTTGAACATCTCGTACAATTTTCTCGTTGTTTCGGTTGGAAAGATTAGGTATGTGAGCGGTACGCCCACAACTTTGTAACATTGTGGTGTTATGTCCCGATCTGGTTTGTTAAAGAATGAAATCTCGATTTGTCGATTGGTGTCGTAAAGACGGCTGGTGTTTTCGTGTTCTGGCATTCTTGGAAGTTCTAAGTATCCTTCTCCTTTAAGCAGTGTTTGTGTGTACGAATTGTTTGTTGTTCTATCTCCCCACACAATTGTATTTTGATTCTGGATGAAGTGTCCTTCTTGTTGTGTTGTGTTCAAAGGTCCGAACGGGCTTTCAATTGGGTCGTCTGGTTTTTCTTGTCGTAGCGTGATTCGTTCTGCTACACAGTTGATAGTATGGTATTGTTTTATGGCATACCATTGCCCTTCGCCTGTCGGAGTGGCTGTGAAACTCAGTCCTGCTGGTCCGGTCTGCATGTTGTTACCGCCGCACTTCTTGTCGTTTACCATTTTCCAGCATTCCAGTGGGGAGATTAGTTTAGTTTCTTGTGAATATATTGTGTCGAACGATCCGATCCAAAATGATCCAGTTATTTTCTTCGTTTTTATCTATTGCTTGCAGGTCCAGCCTTTCCAAGAAGCTGCTGGTTTCTGCGTCGTTTTTAAAGTGTACAACGTGGGAATTCTGGGTAAGTGAGCTGTATCTGAATCTTTGTTGTTGCAGTAGTATGGTGCCTCTATATCTAAAATTCCTCTGGTCTTTACGTTCTTGCAGTCGCATACGGTTGAATAGATGGGATATGTGGATGGAATGATGGTGAGTAAT
Source organism: Daphnia carinata (assembly GCF_022539665.2). NCBI lineage: Eukaryota > Metazoa > Arthropoda > Branchiopoda > Diplostraca > Daphniidae > Daphnia > Daphnia carinata. Next base: position 383,852 of record NC_081332.1, read on the forward strand.
TGGGTGAGTAATAGTATCAGTTCCATCTGTGAAAAGAAAATTTGGACGTTTAGAATCTCGATACTTCGTGGCGTTGCCGTAAGTTGTATCGTGGATTCGTCATTCTAGTGTGTGCAAGATTAGTTGGTATAGGATCGGGGAGATTCGGTGCGATGATTATACAATTTTCCGTTTCTGCTGCTTGATGATGCAGATGACAACACGGTCTCCGGACAGGCATTCTTTCGTTGTTAATGAAGTTTTTTCTTGGCCTGCCTGGTCCTCGTCGCACTTTCATTTTTTGGTTGTTGTGGTGCACCAGATGATCTTTCTGTTCCTTGGTGTCCCGGGACGTAGAGTTTTAGGCGGTTGACATGTACTATCGATTTTAGTCTTGCATTGTCTGCGTTCTCAATCTCGTAAGTGAGATCTGAGAAATTTCTGATGATTTTGAATGGTCCATTCCATCTGTTGATGAATTTTCCGGCAGTTGGTGGAGCTTTCAGTAGCACAAAGTCACCGATGTTGTATTTGATTGCTTTTGTTCCTTTGTCGTAATATCTTTTTTGTTTTGTCTGTGCCCGAAATAGGTGTTCCTTCGCTAGTTGCTGAGCCTTCTTCCATTGATGTGAGTACATTACACTGGTGTCTTCGTATGTTTCGTACCGACGATGACGACTTCCGCGCCGTCTGATTCACGGGGTTCCTGTACGTTGGACTCCGCTGAATCCGCTGATTGAGGTAGAGTCTGCATCTGAGCCAAGACTGCCCCTATACCGTATCCTGAAGCATCTGTGTAGATGATAAATTCGCGCGTGAAATCTGGATACCCTAGGATAGGTCTAGTTATGAGACAGTTCTTGATACAATCAAAGGCGTCCCTTTGTTCCTCTCCCCATTTCCACTCGGCTGATTTTCTCGTTAGTGCTGTCAGTGGGTGGGCTTTATCAGCAAAAGCCCTGATGAATTTTCTGTAATAGCTAGCCAACCCTAGAAATGAGCTCAATTCTTTCACGTTTTTGGGAGCTGGGTATTTGATGATTGCTTCTAACTTTTTTGTACTAGGTGTTATTCCTTTTTTCGAAACAATATATCCTAAATAGTCTAAGTCTTCTTTGAAAAATTCGCATTTCTTTCTTTTTAATTTTAGTCCTGCGTCTTTAAGAAGCTTAAACACTGCTTCTAGATGTGTCACATGTTCAGCAATATTATTACTGAACACTATGATGTCATCCAGATAAACCAATGCAAACCTGAACAATACTGATTTCAATATGTTATTCATTGCTCGTTGAAAAGTGCTTGGTGCATTTGTTAGTCCAAATGGCATTCTATTAAATTCGTATTGTCCAAGTTCACAGATGAAGGCGGTTTTGTGTTTGTCGCCTTCTTCTATCTCGATCTGCCAGTAGCCACTTAGTAAGTCCAATGTCGAGAAATAAACTGATCCGCTCAATGCATCAATGGTGTCGTCAATTCTTGGTAATGGGTATTTGTCCTTTACGGTTATTTTGTTAAGTGCCCTATAGTCAATACACATACGCATCTCTCCATCTTTTTTGGGAACCATTACAATTGCTGCTGCAAATGGGCTGTGACTTTCTCTAATATTATTGTTACTTATCATTAAATCTATTTTTGTTTTGACAATTAGTTTTAATGCTTCTGGTGTTCTGCGCAATCGTTGTGTAATCGGGGCATTGTATCCTATGTTAATGGAGTGCTTTACATCAGTTGCTAGACCCAAATCTGATTCTCTTTCTGCAAATAGGGTTTCGTGTTTTTTCAATAGATTTACAATTTTAATTTGTATCTCGTCGGAGATGTTACTCGCTTCACTTTCTTGGGTTTGTCCAATTCGTTTTGATTTTTTGTTAATTTCTGATTGGGAGAAAGATTCTAGGCTGCGATAATCTGCTTCTGTCAGATCGTTGTTGTAGTTACTATCTGACGAACGGTCTGGGAGGAGTGGAATATTAATACCTGTCTTGCCAAAAGTTATGCTGTATACTGGGAGTGTGTTTTTACCAAAGCTATGTTCTTTTCCGTAATGATCGTAATTGATCTGCCTGTTTTTAGTATTAATTTTTACATTGTTGCTCGATAAGAAGTCTAATCCTAATATGGAAGTTTCGTTCAAGTTTTCCATAATAAAGGAATCATGCTTAATGACGTGATTGGTGTTAATGGTGATTGAAAATCCATATTTTCCTTTTGATTTTAGTATTTCTCCTGACACCGTTCTAAATATTGGTGAAGGGGAGTCTTTAACATGTTTAAGTTCTTCATACTCCTTTAGATTAAGAAATATGTTGTCTGAAACTAAACTGGCTGCTGCTCCTGTGTCTACTAAAGCCTTAATTTCTTTTCCAAAAATTCTAATGGGTATACGTATTAGTTTGGGTATCGCTATTTCTAAATTTTGTGTTGGAGGGTTGTTTGGTAGGGATATTGTGTTTACTGCATTGGACGGTGGTTCTGGTTGTTGATACGTGCCATATCCGTCCAACATTCTCGCGCAATGTGCCCTCTTTTATTGCACTTGTGGCAGATAATAATTCTATTTCCTAGGTTGTCAGTGGTGTTTGGTTGATTTTGTCGTGGCTGTGGGTATTGGTGAGTATAGGCTGGGTTTTGATGATACACCTGTTGATTGTTATGTGGTTGAAAGTTCGGTCGATTGTAGTGTATCGGTCTGTTGTTGTACGGGGGTCTCTGGGGTGTTTGCTGGTAAGTTGGGTAATTTGATTGCCTATATCCCGTGGAGGTACCTTCTCTTCTTGGTGAAGTATAGTTGGTGCGGTATGGGCTGTTGTCTCTGCTTCGATTGAAGTTTCGGTCACTACTGGAGCCTCTGCTATTCGGTCTCTCGTGAAATCGGACTCGCGGATTTTGTGGTCTGGAGTAACGATCACTTGATCGCGAAGATCTTTGCTCGTATTGATTTGTGGCTGCTATGGTTATATCGGTATCCTGTGACAATTCACGGTTTTTATTAGTATTTTCCAGTTCACGTATTTTTTGTTTTAGGAATTCGATTTCTGTCTTTTGTTGTGAAAGTTCGTTATCTTGTTGTTTCTCGTGATGCGTTATCCCTGCGATTACCGCGTTTATTTCTTTCTCTTCTACAGTCTCCTTGCTATATAGGATGCCTTCGGATATGATAAGTTGTTTACATAACTGATCAAAATCTTCGGGGTCTTCGGGCATTCTGAAATAGAGCTCTGCTCTGAATTTTGGTAAAATGCCTTGCATCAGAATTTTGATTTTGGTATAATCTCTCATTCTTTTGACTGTGTTTATGAGTCGGCCTTCGACGATGGTTTGGTTTTGGTCAGATTTTTCTTCTTTGCCCTCAATGGACTCGTAGAGACTGTTGATTCTTGAGATAAAGGCTTTGCATTTTTCTTCAGGTTTTTGTTTTAGTGTGGATAACTTTTTTCTTTGTGCTGCTAAGTCGTATGCATCCTGGAATCTTGCAATAATGGCAGTTTTCCATTCTTCATAACTTAACTCGTCACCTTGCTCTTCTACGTAGTTTCCATGCCATTCTAGGGCGTCGCCTTTTAGTCTGTCAGAGAAGAATCGTATTTTTTGGTTGTCGTCCCAGTCGTTGTTGCGTGCTACATGTTCGGCGTCCTTCAGCCATTCTGTTATTAATTTATCAGTACTTTTCCCTTTGAAGATTGGAATTGACTTTTTGTCTTCTCTTGAAAAGAATTCTCCTAATGCTTTTACAATTGGTTGGGTTGTGGATGTATCGTTGTTTTCTTTCACTTTCAAGTTTGCTAATTATTTCTTGCCCTTCTCTCTCAACAGCTATGATATTGTCTTCTTTTTTTCGTAAAAGGTTTTGTAGTTGGTTTTCTGTTGCTGTGGCACTTTCAAGGCTTGTTTCTAATTCGCTGATTCGATTGGCAGATTTCTCAAGCGAGTTTTTTAGTGTTTCGTTACTTTCTTGGAGTTGTTCAAGGTAGCTACTTAATGTGTATTTGGAACTCTTTGCCTTTTTCTTGTTGCTATCTAGCTGTTTTCGTAAGCTCTGTAGCTCAAAATTGAGGTCAGACGAATATTTTTTCTCTGTTATCTGCGCAAGTACTACTTCTCTTTGTAAAATACGGCTGACACCTAATAGGAATTCTTTTTCTTTACCATGTACAATGCTAATTTGCTGCAATAAACTGTCAAGGTTTTCGGTGTTGCCACCAAGGGATTCTACGTAATTTTTAAGTGTCTTTGCGGTGTTTGTAATAGTTTCTGCGGTTATACCATTTGGTACTTGCAACGATTGTTCTAACAACGTATATCAATACAATTGTAATGCGTTGTGGGTCTCTTTAATAATTTCTTGTTTCTTGGATTCTATTTGTTGGATTTTTCCTTTTGTCGTGGTAGTCTGATAGGTTTTGTTTTGTCTTCTTTTGAAATTGAATAGTCTTAGAAGACTTAGAATTTGAACAAGAGTTCAAATTCTAAGTCTACAAGAGTTTTCCAGTGGTCTAAAATTTTTTCTCGTTGACAGTTGGGATTTTGGTTGATTGTGTCTGATTCGGGAAGTACAGGGTACAATGGTGGAGATAATTTGTCGACAATGTTTGGATACAAGGTATTCTCTTCACGAGTAGTCTCTGGTACAATATGATCAAGCGGCATTCGCTTACCTTTGATGGTGTTCCTTGGTCTGGTAGAGTTGTTGGAGACTCATCGGGGAAGTGTAGAGCACAATCACTGAAATAAGGTACGGGTAAGAAACTTTGTACTGGACAACAAGTGTGAGTCTCGTTGGGACCTCCAATTGTAAAGTTTCGAACCTCGTGTATTACAGTAGATTGTCGTAACAATTCCGATTTTACAAGGCACAAACATGCTGTATTTATACTACTAACAAACACACAAAATGAAGGTAAAATGGGCGGGGATACGTTCACTTTCACTTGTGAAACGCTCGAGGGATGTAAAGGGCGTGGCTGTCTTTGGATAGCCTTTGGGCTTGTTACTAGTTAATGTGTTTTTGCTTTCAAGGTAGAGCCAGTCTCAGGGGCACAGGAGAAATGGTTCAAACGTTGACTTAAAGAAGGGGTAAGTTTCTACGATACTGTAAAGCATCTTCCCGTGTGGGAAGATGAATTTTACGGAATTAAGATAATAAAATGATATTGAACTCAGAGGCGTTTTTACCCACAATGACGTCTGTGTTTATTATAGCTAAGATACAAGAATTAAAAAGATAAGAGAGCAACAGATAAGAAGGAACATTTGAGGAAACAGTTAAAAGAAAGAACAAATAACCAGGGGGTCTTACCGTGAACTCACGAGTGAAAGAATGGAAGAGAAACGACACAAGGCGAACTTGGAATTCGGCTTCTACACAAGCGGTACACGACAAGAGTTCAGACACTTTAGAGTGGACAACAATGTCCGAAAAACTTGGGACGAGAACGAGATTTTACTCAAGGTTTAAGTATGGAAACATTAACTAAGACACGATACTACTCAATAAGGCAAGGAAGATAGGCTTAAGGCAACTACTTGTCTCGGCTGCAACTACTTGTCTCGGCTGCAACTACTTGTCTGATCTTCATCAATAGCTGGGTTCATCACGAAACTTTGCATCTTGCAAAAGTGGCGTGATTGGGCGGAGCTTGTGTAACTCACGCGTGCAGCCAATCAGAGGATGCCGTTCGATGTGGCGTGGTGTTGGGGCGTATCGTCTGCGTGAGTCAGCTGCAGGTGTTCATTTGGGTCAGCTGCACTGCGTACATAGTGTTGCAATTGTCGTGCCCAGACTTGTATTCACTACTGAAGCAAAAGCGAGAAAAAGTTAAAGTAGTATATTCGGCTTCGTTACATCACTCCCGGCGGCGTGAGATTACGTCCCGTAATCAGAGTTGATGCATCGGAATGGATTCGGGAGCTGCAGGTCTTGGATCATCGGAAAGGCGGCAGCATACAGCCCAGATGAAGGTAAAAAGACCGCAAGCGTAACATATGCGTAAGAAAAGTAGTACCAAAAGGCATACTATGCCGATGAAGAAATAACTCGTGATGGTGTCCCACCAAGATGTAGAAGTTCCAACGCTAGCCGATGTCACTAAAACACTCGACGCACTGTATTTGTGGCGCAACGTAAATTCAGGTGGAGGATGTTCGTTTATTGCGGCGATTATATCGGCCACAATGTTCATATGGTTCAGCATATTGTCAGTGTACGCCGGGTTACTTCAATGCTCATAATCGAAAAACTCAACATTCTCATACCGAAAAGAATGCGCAAGAGTCTGTTCCGGTAACACAATATTAGCTTCGATCGGCTTCCAGGTGTCGTTCCGGTACGCAAAAGGTTTGTCATTGAAATTAACAAAACCATTGGTCCAGTAACAAGGGGAATATTTCACAAGTTCCCATCCGTCGAGATTAATAGTATAATTTTGAAATTTTGGCTGCGGTCCGCAAGATGTCAGTACAGTTTCAAATGTAACATTTAAAGCCTTACATTGAATCAACACAACCGTTTTACCAAAAGCTTGTAATTTCGCACACTGTGGTAAATTTAACTGCGAAGCCGCTAACCATCCGTTATATTGAGCAGTTGTAACAGCCCTTTCGTGTTTGGCTTTGCGAGCTTCACATTGCACTAGTCGAATTTGTCTGGCCAATTCATTTTCATGATCAGTAAGTTGGTCTCGAATATATTGTATATTCGCGGGTACATTTAAATTTTCGTCGCTAGATGGCTCTGGGGCCTCCAAAAGCGCTGTTAAATTTTCCATGATGGCCGCCGTCGAAACGGTGAGTTTTGATTGGCCGATGACTTCAAACGACGAAGTTCTATTGGTGCATTCGTTTTGCAGTGAGGCACAGCGTTTTATAGGAGTTAAATGAAAATCAAGTTGTTTGGCATCGTCTTGTAGTCTGAAAGTTGTGTCGTCTGCTGTTATTCGGACCAGTGAGCCTATTCCATCTTCCACCAATCGGGTACTCATTTTAGTTTTTTTAGTGTAGGTTTTGTCCCAGATCAATGTCAAATGATTATGAGATAAATTTCCAGTGGTAGCAGAAGCCGTTCCGATAGGTGTCGAAAAGTCTCCGTCTTCATGTTCTTGAAAAAGTTGGATTTTTTCGAGAACACAATTTATAATTTCGGAATCAATCGTCTGCAACCAATATCCAAAAATCTCAGGTTCGCGATCAAAACCATATTTATCGTCCGAAAAAGTCATACGATAATCATCACATCGTTTATGGTTAATCATATCGTTGCACACGGCGGGCGACGTATCAATTGGAATTTTATCCGGCACTATCACCAATTGACCGAAAAAGTTCATTGTGATGCGGCGTATATTCTTCCATCGGGCGCAAACATAACCGGGAAATTTAGCTGCGGCACGTTCTTCACTATAAATTGCATATTTCACCGTAACGGCCCTGTCATCAGGCGCAATTGGTTGACAATTAGCATCGGAAAATTGTAGAATTCCCATTTTGGATGTTTCCGAACAGTCGCATACAGTCGTTTCAAATGCCTGCGGGTGTAACCCATAAAGGCATAATAACAGCATAAATGGAAGCAGCGACATTTTCTATAAATGGAAACATAGGGTGAACATCATGATCAAGTCAGCATCGGATAATAAAGATAAAAGCATAACATCACGTCATGTGGGTTTCTTAAAACTAGATAGCGAAAAATAATAAAGAAGATAAAATAGTAAGCAAAAGCGGGGAGTATGTAAGACGGCAAGGAGAAAGGTCAACGATCTTCCGTCGGCTTTTCAACAATTGCCGATGGTCGCGAGCGAGCAAAAATACGCATATAGGGCATGGAAAATACGCTTCATTCGGGATAAAAAGTGAATATTTTTGTGTAGTGATTGGTGTCATTAAAAAGAAGAAAGAATAACCACAATGATGCAAAAGAAAAATCATGGATAGAATGTATCGTTTAGGCAGGAGAGTAAAAAGATGCATGAAATAATTTTAACGACTGAAAAAAAACACATGGTCAATTTTCATTTTTGGGCACAACAAGGGGCGGGTACAGATAGGGCAAACGGCAAGTGAAACACGAGTAAGGGGAAAAAGGGCGCGCTCGGTAGGCTTGAAGGGTGCATTTTTCCTAAGCTCAACGCAAGGCGTAATACAGGTGCTAACAGCTCAAAAGGTAGAGCGATCAGCTGTGATGCTGGATGTTCGAGGTTCGAATCCTTAGTAGAACTAGATAACTCATCCATCTACGAGTGTGCTATACTACGCAAGGTTATCATTCATTGTTTTTTGATAAAAGAAACGACGCGAAGACTAACTTTTATTTTCTAAGTCCAACACATGAGAAATGGTATAGAGAAGGAAATAAAAGGGCGCTAAAAAGGGGAACGAACATCTGGGGAAGAAAGAAAAAGCGGCTTGTGCGAGACAAGGGACATTTGTCGCAGACACAAGAGGTTGGGGTAAAATAGGCGTAAATTTCATTTAAAAAGGTCTGTAAGCTTATGAGATATATGGGCCATTGATTTATTTTATTCTATATGCGCGAGGGATCAAGGAGAGGACGAAAAGAGGGGAAAACTTTGTTAAGAGGGAAGAATCTCAAGGAAACCTACGTTAAAAGGAGTATTCTGGCGCAAAAAGAAAAAGACAAAACAAGACTTAGAACTGAACTTAGAGAATTTACTGTAAAATAAGGCATACGCTAACGCGGGTAGTTACTTTGATATCTTCCTATTCTAAGTGTAGGTATATGTTTTTTTGTATCGGCTTATAGGGTCTTTTTTTTCTTATACCCCTTTCCCTTTCTTTTACCTGACTTTAGATTGTGAGGTGGTTCATATATAGATATATATGAACAAGAGCATGAATAGTTAGTTTCGGCCTAATTTATTCGGTAAAGGGCAAGAACAGATACATACAGGCATGAGTGGATGTGTAAAAATATAAATCAAAGTCCTTTTAATTTTCTTCTTGCGATGGTGGACGGCGGCTTGTTGGGTCCAAGTCGAGAATTGATGCGAATACTTCTGTGGCCCTCTGCCACTCTTGCTGTTCGATTAACTGGACAAGTTCTTCCGTCCGAGTTTTTGTTAGCCGCGCTACTCTCCATCGGTTCTGTAGATGGTGCTCCATATCCATCAGCCGCCTCCGGAACGGACGTTGATTGTTGATAGAATTGTTTGCGCAGGCTGCGCTTATTGCCTGGTCGACTTCTTCTTTTGTTGAAGTGGTGCTTGTGGCTTCTTGAATCACCACGGTGTCTTTGGTACCAGGACTACGGCGAACGCGTTCGATGGTGGGCAAACGCGGTTGGCGAAAGTGGTTTCCGGCCATCTTTAGATTGGGAATTGGTCAGCTTTCAGTTTGGTGCTACTGTTCGGCAGCGTTGATGAGTTGCGAGTGTGGTCCCGACGTCCGAGAAGTATTGACTTATATAGTCAAGCCTTCTTCCGTAGTTTTTTGATTCGTTATTTTCTGTTAAAAGTTCGAGTTCAACACTAAGTCTCTTGAGGTGTCACCCGATTGTTTCAACAGGTGTCAGCTTTCTTTGTCGTTGGCTTGGGGGGGTTTATTTATTGCTGTGGGGGGGAGTCGGATAGCGTTCTTCCAGTGGCGCACCACGGTTCATTTTTCTTCCATTTCTTTTACTGTTAAGTTTTTTTACTACTGTTTATTAATTGTTGATAGAGAAAGAAGAAAAAGTGAAAGAAGAAATGACGAAGTGCAGTGCTTCTGCTAGAGAGTAAGGTTGATTATGGATAAATTGGGTATATCAACTTGAGCGGGATGTGGAGTATGGGTGTTGGGATGTGGCATAATACTATAGCTTCTGACTGTCACTCGGGAGTCTTAATTTCGAATTACGCCGTGACCTTGACTAAAAATTTACTGGTAGATTCCTCAGGAGTTGGTGAGGTTAACTATTCCCTAATTACTATTCTGTGGGTTGATTGGCAATAGATATTAAACTTTTTATTGATCCTGTTTCGAATTTTCTAAAATTCTGTGTATTGAATTTGGTATTCCATATAGTCATATGGCTAGATGGTATAGCTCTCGACCACGGCTCGGAAGTGCCGGGTTCAAATAACGCTGTGATCTTAACTAAAAATTTTCTGGCAGATCCCTCAAGAGTAGGCGAGCTAATCATATTCGCAATTATGCTACTGTGATTGAATTATTATTGACTATTTTATGTTTCATTTCTGGTTGGGTTTGAAATGGCTTTTATATTTATGCTAGGGTAGACATATGTCTAGACGCCATAGCGACTCAGTCTCGGAACACCACTCGGGAGTCTCGGGTTCAAAAACCGGCTCGGCTGCCGAAATTCCCATTCCGTAATTCCCCCTTTAAACTTTTCTTTTCTTTTCTTTTGAATTTTGTCTTACGTATAATGAAAAGCCGGCGGAGATTTTGTTTGCGTCCTACTGTGTTTATTTTATTGTTTGTTAAGATAGAGAATATAATGTGAAGAGGAAAACAAAATGGTTTGGGATAGAGCTCTATTCTAAGGGGAATAAACACATGTTCCTACTGGGTGAGAGTAACTAAAAGGGGTTGTCGTTGTTGTCGGTGTCCTTTTTTTTCGTTTCTTTTCTTCATGGTGTGTTCAACGGGAAGTGTTGGGGCCATCGCGCCTCTGACGTTTCCGGCCAGTGTCCCACTGGTCGGGCGACCAGTTGAAAAGAGGGGGGTGGCGCTTAGCTGGATTCAAGTCTAAAATCAGCTTTAGGGTGGTGACAGCGCCTCCCCAATCTTCGGCGAAGAGATCCGCGTTCAGCTGACGGGTGAGCGCGGCCGTACGTTCTTCCACACGGCGCTCGTAACGTTGACGTTCCATCTCCCACGATTCCATGTCGTCGAGCTCCGGGGACCGAGGCGTCTGGCTGACGGCGGTGGTAGTTTTTTCGGGCACCGGAGTCCAATCGTCGTAGATTGGGATGGCCACCATGGGTGCCATCGCTTTTCCGGCTTGCTCGTCGGCACTTAGCCACTCGGAAGCTGCCTGGGTTTGCTGATTGATTGAGTTGGCGCACGGGTCCATCTTCACGGAAGTTTAAATTTGGAGCGCGGTTTTTGGTGAACTCGACTCAACAAGTGTCAGAAACGTTGTGAAGTCCCTTTTGAAATTTCTTGCTGTTAAATACACGTCGCTCGTTATGTGATCGTTGACTTTGTTTTGGAAAAACGCTTCTAATTTCTATAACGCATTGGTAGTCTTCGATTTCTGTGCGGGCGTCCGGTAGCATTTTGGGGTGGCAATTCTTCAGGCTGATCGATGGCTGGCGCCACCTGACAAGCATCAGATTCAGGATTTATTATTGCAGCTGCGTTGTTTCCGTGAATTATTGTGGTGTTAAGTGGGCTATTGCACATGTCATCAAAAGCCGACTTATTATCGTCTGAAGAATATATTCCTTGGGTTTCGCTGACTAAAGGAGAATGTCGTTTATTGTTTTGGTTGGCGGCCATTTGTAACTTCGCTGACTCCAATTCCACCGTTTCGGGTTCCGCACTTTCCACATCCGCGTTTTCTGCGGCTCTTGCTTCCATATCCACATTCTCCAATTCCAAAGGTTCCAATTCCATGTTTTCCAACTCGCTCGTTGTTAGCTCCATATTTTCCATAGTTTCCATTGTTTGGGTGGAAATCGATTTATGAAATCGATTCTCGAACTTCGAAGGCCTACCATATACTGTTTTACATTCGCTCTTTTATTATATTGTTCCCTCTGACGTTTCCTTGCTTTTTCGCTCTCCTCACGGACGCGCTGGAAACTGTAACGCAAGCGATCAGCCAAGTTACCTACGTAATCTGATGCGGAGGTAAATGTTTTTGGGGAAGCGTCAAGGAATTCATTAATGGGTATATTGGGATCTCTACCGTGCAGTAAATAATACGGGGTTTCACATGTCGAAGAGTGGACAGAACTACGGTAAGCAAATAAAACATCATCCAGCATATCTTCCCAGTTCTCATGTTCACCATCTTTTAATTCCTTTCTCAACATTGTCGTCATTGTACGATTAAATCTTTCAGTTTCTCCATTACTAGCTGGATTATAGGCGGTAGTTAATCTTTGCTCAATATTTAATGTTTTACAAAAATAACGAAATAGCTTCGATGTGAAATTGGTTCCACGATCGGAAAGAATAGCTTTAGGCATACCATGTCTAACTATAATTGTCTTATATACACATTCTGCTGTCGTCTCTGCTGTTTGGTCTTTTAACGCAACAGCTTCTACCCACCGGCTAAAATAATCAAATTAAATCAAATAAAAAATCAAAATAAATTGGCGTAATTGGGCCCAAAAAGTCCATCCCAATGACTTGGAAAGAAGCTTTAGCTATTTCATGAGGGTGCAATATTGCCCTATATGTTGAAGAAGTGTTGGCGGTGCACACCACACAAGCCTGGCAGTATTCTTTAATTTCCTTTCTCATATTTGGCCAATAATAATGATTCTTTATTTTCAAATAGGTTTTATAAAAAGCTAAATGTCCGCCCATCGGAGCGTCATGTAATTCCTTGAGCACTAGATGGCGTAACGATGCAGGCAAGACTAACTGATGGTTAGTTTCGTTTCTTTTGCTATCGGCAGGTGGCAGCACGTGCCGGTAAAGTGTACCATCAATAACTTCGAAATAATCAATTTCTTTAACCCAATCCGGCTTAGATTGAAGAAAAGATTCCTCGACTTCTCCGTTATCCAAATAATTATGAATGGCTATGCAAAGGTCGTCTTCCAATTGTTTCTCGCAAATTAAGGTAATTTTGCTTTCAGTTTGGATACTGGCTACTTTTAAGCGTGACAGGCAATCCGCGTTTTGGTGGACACGTCCCGGCCTATATTTTAATTCATAATTCGTCGCGGCCAATAGTATAGCCCATCTACCTAATCTACCATTATTATCTTTTTGATCTTTAAGCCATTGCAAGGGACGGTGGTCACTAATAATTTCAAATGGTTTATCCAATAGATAATGCCTAAAATGCTTAATGGCATCTACGACTGCTAAGGCTTCCTTTTCTGTCGTACTATAATTCGATTCTGCTTTTGTTAACTGTCTACTGGAGTAGGCTATGGGATGTTCCTGGCCATTTTGAATTTGAGATAGCACTGCTCCAATGCCGTAATCGCAGGCATCGGTGAAAAGGATAAATTTTTCATTGAAATTGGGGTACGCAAGAACTGGTGGCGTTACTAGAGAATTGCGCAATTTCTCGAAAGCAACTTGTTCCTCAGGTCCCCAACTAAAAGGCTTCCTGCTAAGATCTTTATGAGTTAAACGAGTTAACGGTTTGGCAATCGATCCAAAATCTTTAATAAATCTTCTGTAGTATCCAGCTAATCCGAGAAATGATCTGATTTCGTCGACTGAAGTCGGTGTTTTATAATTGACTATTTTGTCAACTTTGAGCGGATCAGGTTTAATACCATCGGTCGATATTACGTGACCTAGATAATTTACTGAGCGTTTAATAAACTGGCATTTCTTGAGTTTCAATTTCAGATTGGCATCTCGTAATAATTCAAAAATTTCTCGAATATCACGTAAATGATCTTCGAAAGTATCTGAAAAGATTATAACATCATCCAGATAAACTAATGTTTTACGCCCCAAGACGTCTCTCAGTACGTAGTTCATTAGCCGTTGGAATGTGGCAGGTGCGTTGCACAAGCCAAATGCCATACGTTTAAATTCGTAGAGGTTGTTTTCTACCACAAACGCTGTTTTTTCAATAGCTGGATCATCAATTTGAATTTGCCAATAGCCTGAAGCTAAATCAAGAGTTGTGAAAAATTTCTTCCCATATAATTTGTCTAATGTTTCGTCTATTCTAGGCATAGGGAATGAATCTTTTTTCGTAATACTATTTAATTTTCTATAATCAACACAAAATCTTACTTCTCCACACTTCTTTTCTACTAAAACCACGGGTGAAGCCCATGGGGAATGCGAATACTGAATGACATCTGCATCAAGCATTTCTTGAATTTTATCATCTAATAATTTCCTTTGGTTATTTGTTACTCTGTATGGGCGTTGTCGAATGGGGCCTCGTCCTTGTGTATCAATCGTATGTTTTATAAGGTTGGTGTTTCCTAATTCTGAATCTTTGGACGCGAACAAGTCGTGAAAGTCGATTAATAATTTTGAAAGCGGTTCTTGAAATTCGGAATCTACTTCTGTGAGTAAAATTGGCTCAATTACTGGTTTAGGATTATCTTCTAATTTCGCTAAAGAAATTTTTCCGATAACACTTCCAACTATGTCAATTATGCCTAATTTAGTGTTTCTAGGAATTTTGATTTGATGTAGTGAATGATTCTCGACCAAAATTTTATAAGTTCCATCTCCCGATACATTGCCGATAAATTCTTCGATATAAATGCCTGCTGGCAGATCTTTTGCTGGGGTAAATATAAATGCTGTATTTTGTGGGACATACGGAAATGAACCCTTCATTTCCGCTGCAATTACTATCGACGTCTGACGAAATAGCGTCGTCTTTTTGACCGTAGTAACTGCCATGTCGGGTACCTCAGAGATGGCTGATCCCTGCTCATCCCTCGCTAGGTAAATGCTCCTGGCTTCTCCGTCAAGCCGAAATCCGTGCTTCTGGATTGCATCCCATCCAAGGATACAGTCCTCAGAAACACCATTAGTTACAATAAATTCCTGCTCAAAAACTGTTTCTCCGTATCGTACGGGTAAAATAACTCTTCCCAGCGTATGTAATTTTTTCTCCCCTACATCATATAAATCGAAGTCAAGCTGACTGCAGATCACCTGACCTCTAGGGGGTAACTTATTAAATAATCTCTCATGGATAATACTTTTAGACGCGCCTGTATCAAATAGTGCTTGTAACGGGATCTGAAGAATTTTCAATGGAATTCTAGGGGTCGATTTATTCGTAATAGTGGTTAATTTTGCGACTTGTCGGGGTTTAGTATGAGGCTCGTTATCAACTGACCCGAAGCTACAGTTCATAGCTACTGGTTTCCCTGGTGTTGAGGGGGCCCTGGAATATTTGGTCTTTGCGAATTCCTATATTTTGGACAAATATTAGACTTATGCCCAATTTCTCGACAGGAATAGCAGATTGGAGGCTGGGCTTGTTCCAGAGTGTGACGCTGAAATTGACGACAATTGGACTGAGTGTGACCGCGGTAACCACAAAAATCACACGTTATGATCTGCTGATCTGACCTGTTATTATTATTATTGCTAGGTGGCCTCGAGAAGGAGGACGCAACTGGCGTCGGTCTGTTTGGAAATCGAGAAGGTTGGTGATGGTATGGGTTAGGATTAAAATTATTATTGTTATAATTGTTACTGGGACGATGCTGGGGAGGCCTCCAGTTTCTGTCTTGATTGGCGTTATTCGATTGGAATGAAACTTGTTTCCTATTAGGAGTGCCTGGTGTAGCCTGAGAATAATCTTTCCTATCTTGCTGGAGTCGATTAACAGCCTGTATGAGTTCGTGAAGAACATCCTTAATCTCATCTTTGTCCGACTTTGGATTATCCCCTTGCTTATGGCTAAGGCGAATATTGGCAACGGCACTGCTTACAATTTCTTTCTGGTCACTTAACATTTGCTTAAGTTCTTTTAATTCCGAATTTTTTGTGTTAAATGACTCGTCAATTGCCCTAACAAATTCATGCCTCTCATTGTCTGTTTCCAAGGCTTCCAGCCGAACGGCGTAAACGCGAGTTGCTGCTACGAGCTCGTGAAAATCTTTGAATTCCTTATATCTGACCTTAGCTTGCAATTTGGAATCCAATCCATCGATAAATTTCTGCATGAGAATAACTGCGAAAGATTTTTCCATATAACCATCAGGGTATGCCTTTTTAAAAATTTCTTGTAGACGATGAGCATAATCTACAATTTTTTCCCCAGGCTTACGTTTAGCTTTATTGAATTTCTTGATGTATACATCAACATTTTCATCCCCGTGAAAGTGATCGAGCAAAGCCGTTTTAATGGAGCCATAGTTGTATGGATGCTGTTTAATTAAGGTTTGTATGAGTGAAAAAGCTTTATCTGTTAATTTTGCTCGCATCATCTGAATAATTTTTCCTTCAGACCATCCTGCCCCATCAACTATACTCTCAAAAGATTCTAGCCAAGAGTCAAAGCGAGTAATTGGACTACCGGAAAAGGGAGGAAGTAATTGTAAGCGTGAAAAGGTATGCTGGTTGTTTTGTAAATCATTTAAATCGTTTACCGTAGCTGCCCTGGTAGGGGAATAAGAGTAAGCCATATTGTTGGTAAAAAAAGTTATAGGAGAGTTTGGAGCCCTGTGATGGCGAGATTGCGTGGTGCCCGGAATGCGGTTCGAAACTGGCCGGAATTCGCCAATATTGTTGTCGGTCAGTGGTATCGACGGTTTCGGAATCGTAGTCGTTCTGTCTTGCGCTTGTCGTTCTGCTGTGATGATGTCGGACAAGTTGGGGTAATCTCCAGCTCTTCCTGGGTTTCCCGAATGGACGATAGCAACTGTTTCAATTGTTTGGCAGTCTGGGCGAGGAGGTCTTTGACGAAGGCCGATAGCTGCTTGTGGCACGGTCTTGCCACTCTCCGGAAGTGGGTCAATCTGTTCCCGAGGAGTATCAGTTCGGGTAACAGTGATTCCAAGCTGGTGATTGATTGTAGTTTTCTTATGAACGAGAGTAGGTTTAGTATGGCCGCGAGAAGAGACAGCTGGAATTCCAACAAGGTTTTCTCTAGGCGGATCGAGAATTCGAATGTTTCCAGGATCAGAAACTCGTATCGCCTCTCGTCCTCGCTGATTTGCGTCGTCGCTCTCGGCACAAAGCCGAAGAGGGTCGTGTCCTTCGCTGGTACGAGCGTCTGTAGTTCCTCTATGCTGTACGTCTGTCCTAGCAGGAACGTCGTAAACTGCCTCGCATACGTCGTAAAGGACGTCGTCAACTCGGACGCCTGTTGATCCGCCTTCCGCGTCGTCCGCTTTATCTGCCCGCTGGCCCTCACTTCTTGAATCGCAGCTAAGTATTTCAGGAATATTGTCGGCGTCTCCACGTCCGTCAGCAACTGCGGTTTGCCCAGGGGGCGGTCCCTCAGCCCGAAATCGTTCAGTAGCCGGTTCAGCTGGTCCCAAATTTTCGGGTTGTGTGACTGGAAGTCCAACACCCTCTCCTTCAGGCACTTGAGTGCTAATATCAGGGACGGAATTGGACTTGACGGCGTCGGAAATACTTTGGATGGATTGCTCTGGATCTCGTGGTATAGGTGATGGAGACTCAAGTTGAGGTGATCGTCCATTCACTGGGCTTTTCTTTTGAAAGAAGCTTAAAAGAGTACTCGAGAGGAGACTAGCCTTTGATTCGCTTTTCGTAGGTGATTTTGGAGGAGCAAGACGAGAAAAGAACTTAGCATAAACCGATCGTGGACGTTGAGTGGAAGCGGCAGTAGACTTAGCACGTGTACCAGTTTGTTTATTGGTGGGTTTAACGAACGGAGCGACTTCCTCATAAGCAGGATTCGACCGTAATTTACGTAACTGAGTATTATCTGTCTGCACTTCAGGTTTCAAAACAGGGGAAGCAGATTTCTTAACGGCCTCAGTGTCTGCTTCTGACGCTTTACAGCCCTGAAACTTATCTAACGTGGACGTAGAACGACCTGATAGTTTCTCAAAATCAATTAACTTAGCAACTGTTTCGTCGGTTATTTGTACCACTGGCGTTAGGGGAACAAGGGGGGTGCTTACAGGCGTGCGAGGTATCCTATGTCCGCCATAAATAACATCATCCGTTATTGTGGTTGAGTTCGAGAAACCGCTGCCACATAATGTAAAGCATCTTCCCGTGTGGGAAGATGAACTTTACGGAATTAAGACAATAAAATGATATTGAACTCAGAGGCGTTTTTACCCACAATGACGTCTGTGTTTATTATAGCTAAGATACAAGAATTAAAAAGATAAGAGAGCAACAGATACGAAGGAACATTTGAGGAAACAGTTAAAGAAAGAACAAATAACCAGGGGGTCTTACCGTGAACTCACGAGTGAAAGAATGGAAGAGAAACGACACAAGGCGAACTTGGAATTCGGCTTCTACACAAGCGGTACACGACAAGAGTTCAGACACTTTAGAGTGGACAACAATGTCCGAAAACCTTGGGACGAGAACGAGATTTTACTCAAGGTTTAAGTATGGAAACATTAACTAAGACACAATACTACTCAATAAGGCAAGGAAGATAGGCTTAAGGCAACTACTTGTTTCGGCTGCAACTACTTGTCTCGGCTGCAACTACTTGTCTGATCTTCATCAATAGCTGGGTTCATCACGAAACTTTGCATCTTGCAAAAGTGGCGTGATTGGGCGGAGCTTGTGTAACCCGTTCGATGTGGCGTGGTGTTGGGGCGTATCGTCTGCGTGAGTCAGCTGCAGGTGTTCATTTGGGTCAGCTGCACTGCGTACATAGTGTTGCAATTGTCGTGCCCAGACTTGTATTCACTACTGAAGCAAAAGCGAGAAAAAGTTAAAGTAGTATATTCGGCTTCGTTACAATACACTGGAAAACTTTCAAAGTGGAAATGAAAAAAAAGCGCGTTTGTCACAAGAGTGGCTTCTACGAAAAAGGTGGTGTTGAAAAATGTTTGTCGTTGGCTTCACTGTCTCAGGTTCTACTGAGAATCGAACTCAGATTGTCAGAGTCAAAGTCTGAAGTGCTAACCATTACACCATGGAACCGTCATATAAGTTTGACCCTGTAAGTTTCACCAAGAAACCAACGGTTTTATTGCGATTATAATTTCGTAAGTATTCGATAAATTTCGGTATCAATTGGAGGATTACATGATTACGACGAAGATGGGATTCGAACCCACGCGTGCAATGCACAATGGATTAGCAGTCCATCACCTTAACCGCTCGGTCACCTCGTCCATAATCTGGCTCGAATTTCACTTGGGTCACAATGATCCGTAGCCAAATTTCAACAGAGTTTTCCATAACTGTGCATATCACTTATTTGATTTGAAGTATATTCCAATTAAAGAATGAAATTTAACGACGCCCGATGAGGGACTTGAACCCTCGACCTCAGGATTAAAAGTCCCGCGCTCTACCGACTGAGCTAACCGGGCTTCCACATTGCCTCTGCGATGAAAACCTCAATTGTTTCTCTGTTGCCTCTAACGAAAGAACGACTTTTTTTTTCATGATTACTATTCTCACCCATTTTACGCCTCGATAGCGCAGTAGGCAGCGCGCGAGTCTCATAATCTCGAGGTCGTGAGTTCGAACCTCACTCGGGGCAGTTTCTGCATAAGATTTTTGTTCCAACATTTAGATTCAACTCGCACTGCAAGGGCAGTGTTCGATCGCATCGTTCTCAATTTTAATTCAAACATGAACCAAATCCAAATCGATCCGCCTGATCACTGGGAGATAATCGTCTTAGGGAAATTGCACTCAGAGTAACACAAGTTAACCGATTCAGAAGAAAACAGCATAACTTAAACCACATAAATAGGTTGTTACTTAGTGTTCCACACCGTATATCAAAGTAGTATTCGGGGAGGAAAAGAAGCAGGCGACAAAATAAGGGGGAGAACAGTTAATGTGTTTTTGCTTTCAAGGTAGAGCCAGTCTCAGGGACACAGGAGAAATGGTTCAAACGTTGACTTAAAGAAGGGGTAAGTTTCTACGATACACTGCAAAACTTTCAAAGTGGAAATGAAAAAAAAGCGCGTTTGTCACAAGAGTGGCTTCTACGAAAAAGGTGGTGTTGAAAAATGTTTGTCGTTGGCTTCACTGTCTCAGGTCCTACTGAGATTTGAACTCAGATTGTCAGAGTCAAAGTCTGAAGTGCTAACCATTACACCAGAACCGTCATATAAGTTTGACCCTGTAAGTTTCACCAAGAAACCAACGGTTTTATTGCGATTATAATTTCGTAAGTATTCGATAAATTTCGGTATCAATTGGAGGATTAAATGATCACGACGAAGATGGGATTCGAACCCACGCGTGCAATGCACAATGGATTAGCAGTCCATCACCTTAACCGCTCGGTCACCTCGTCCGCAATCTGGCTCGAATTTCACTTGGGTCACAATGATCCGTAGCCAAATTTCAACAGAGTTTTCCATAACTGTGCATATCACTTATTTGATTTGAAGTATATTCCAATTAAAGAATGAAATTTAACGACGCCCGATGAGGGACTTGAACCCTCGACCTCAGGATTAAAAGTCCCGCGCTCTACCGACTGAGCTAACCGGGCTTCCACATTGCCTCTGCGATGAAAACCTCAATTGTTTCTCTGTTGCCTCTAACGAAAGAACGACTTTTTTTTTCATGATTACTATTCTCACCCATTTTACGCCTCGATAGCGCAGTAGGCAGCGCGCGAGTCTCATAATCTCGAGGTCGTGAGTTCGAACCTCACTCGGGGCAGTTTCTGCATAAGATTTTTGTTCCAACATTTAGATTCAACTCGCACTGCAAGGGCAGTGTTCGATCGCATCGTTCTCAATTTTAATTCAAACATGAACCAAATCCAAATCGATCCGCCTGATCACTGGGAGATAATCGTCTTAGGGAAATTGCACTCAGAGTAACACAAGTTAACCGATTCAGAAGAAAACAGCATAACTTAAACCACATAAATAGGTTGTTACTTAGTGTTCCACACCGTATATCAAAGTAGTATTCGGGGAGGAAAAGAAGCAGGCGACAAAATAAGGGGGGAGAACAGTTAATGTGTTTTTGCTTTCAAGGTAGAGCCAGTCTCAGGGACACAGGAGAAATGGTTCAAACGTTGACTTAAAGAAGGGGTAAGTTTCTACGATACACTGCAAAACTTTCAAAGTGGAAATGAAAAAAGCGCGTTTGTCACAAGAGTGGCTTCTACGAAAAAGGTGGTGTTGAAAAATGTTTGTCGTTGGCTTCACTGTCTCAGGTCCTACTGAGAATCGAACTCAGATTGTCAGAGTCAGAGTCTGAAGTGCTAACCATTACACCATGGAACCGTCATATAAGTTTGACCCTGTAAGTTTCACCAAGAAACCAACGGTTTTATTGCGATTATAATTTCGTAAGTATTCGATAAATTTCGGTATCAATTGGAGGATTACATGATTACGACGAAGATGGGATTCGAACCCACGCGTGCAATGCACAATGGATTAGCAGTCCATCACCTTAACCGCTCGGTCACCTCGTCCAGAATCTGGCTCGAATTTCACTTGGGTCACAATGATCCGTAGCCAAATTTCAACAGAGTTTTCCATAACTGTGCATATCACTTATTTGATTTGAAGTATATTCCAATTAAAGAATGAAATTTTAGGACGCCCGATAAGGGACTTGAACCCTTGACCTCAGGATTAAAAGTCCCGCGCTCTACCGACTGAGCTAACCGGGCTTACACATTGCCTCTGCGATGAAAACCTCAATTGTTTCTCTGTTGCCTCTAACGAAAGAACGACTTTTTTTTTCATGATTACTATTCTCACCCATTTTACGCCTCGATAGCGCAGTAGGCAGCGCGCGAGTCTCATAATCTCGAGGTCGTGAGTTCGAACCTCACTCGGGGCAGTTTCTGCATAAGATTTTTGTTCCAACATTTAGATTCAACTCGCACTGCAAGGGCAGTGTTCGATCGCATCGTTCTCAATTTTAATTCAAACATGAACCAAATCCAAATCGATCCGCCTGATCACTGGGAGATAATCGTCTTAGGGAAATTGCACTCAGAGTAACACAAGTTAACCGATTCAGAAGAAAACAGCATAACTTAAACCACATAAATAGGTTGTTACTTAGTGTTCCACACCGTATATCAAAGTAGTATTCGGGGAGGAAAAGAAGCAGGCGACAAAATAAGGGGGGAGAACAGTTAATGTGTTTTTGCTTTCAAGGTAGAGCCAGTCTCAGGGACACAGGAGAAATGGTTCAAACGTTGACTTAAAGAAGGGGTAAGTTTCTACGATACACTGCAAAACTTTCAAAGTGGAAATGAAAAAAAAGCGCGTTTGTCACAAGAGTGGCTTCTACGAAAAAGGTGGTGTTGAAAAATGTTTGTCGTTGGCTTCACTGTCTCAGGTCCTACTGAGAATCGAACTCAGATTGTCAGAGTCAGAGTCTGAAGTGCTAACCATTACACCATGGAACCGTCATATAAGTTTGACCCTGTAAGTTTCACCAAGAAACCAACGGTTTTATTGCGATTATAATTTCGTAAGTATTCGATAAATTTCGGTATCAATTGGAGGATTAAATGATCACGACGAAGATGGGATTCGAACCCACGCGTGCAATGCACAATGGATTAGCAGTCCATCACCTTAACCGCTCGGTCACCTCGTCCGCCATCTGGCTCGAATTTCACTTGGGTCACAATGATCCGTAGCCAAATTTCAACAGAGTTTTCCATAACTGTGCATATCACTTATTTGATTTGAAGTATATTCCAATTAAAGAATGAAATTTAACGACGCCCGATGAGGGACTTGAACCCTCGACCTCAGGATTAAAAGTCCCGCGCTCTACCGACTGAGCTAACCGGGCTTCCACATTGCCTCTGCGATGAAAACCTCAATTGTTTCTCTGTTGCCTCTAACGAAAGAACGACTTTTTTTTTCATGATTACTATTCTCACCCATTTTACGCCTCGATAGCGCAGTAGGCAGCGCGCGAGTCTCATAATCTCGAGGTCGTGAGTTCGAACCTCACTCGGGGCAGTTTCTGCATAAGATTTTTGTTCCAACATTTAGATTCAACTCGCACTGCAAGGGCAGTGTTCGATCGCATCGTTCTCAATTTTAATTCAAACATGAACCAAATCCAAATCGATCCGCCTGATCACTGGGAGATAATCGTCTTAGGGAAATTGCACTCAGAGTAACACAAGTTAACCGATTCAGAAGAAAACAGCATAACTTAAACCACATAAATAGGTTGTTACTTAGTGTTCCACACCGTATATCAAAGTAGTATTCGGGGAGGAAAAGAAGCAGGCGACAAAATAAGGGGGAGAACAGTTAATGTGTTTTTGCTTTCAAGGTAGAGCCAGTCTCAGGGACACAGGAGAAATGGTTCAAACGTTGACTTAGTTGCTATTTTGATGTTTGTTGGTGTCGAAATTAGGCGTGCGCATTCCTCATGTTCGTGTGATATTGCTGTCATTAGCGGGGTTTCTCCGTCTTTATTGCGATTTGTGAACTCGCAGTTGTGGTGTTTTAGTATCCTTACCAGGAATAAGTCGTTATTTTCCGCTGCCATGTGTCCAATTGTGCTGCCTCGATACATTATCTCGGGGTTTGCCCCATAGGCAAGTAGAGCATCAGTTATGTCGTACCTTACTTTTTGTATACTGGTGTGGAGCAGGGTACGTCCTTCGTCGTATCTTTTATTAAGGAATATGGCCATTTTTTGTCGTGGCCAACATCCTAGCGATTCTAATCTTTTTTGGATGCATCTTCTTATAGTTGGTAGTGTAGCTTCCATCATTGATAGACAAAGTTTTCCGTCTTCCAAGTCAATAGTAGCCTGTCGGTGCAGTTGAATCTTCTCTGCTTGTTCTGTTGAAAGGGGTGCTATTGTCTTCATCCGACAGTTCTTGCATGTTTCTGTTTCCCTTTGTTGGTTATTCGGTCTGCTCCGTTTTTTGGGCGGTTCACATTGGAGGTCGGTGTCACTATCATTTTCCAATTCGGCACCGTGGGGTGGGTCATATTGGAAACCGGTGTCACTGTTATTTTCCAATATAAATTCGGTACTGTAGGCACTATCCAGATCGGGTTCCGTTTCACTATAGGCATTTATCTCCTCGGTGTCGTCGTCACTTGATTCACCGATGTCTTTCCTTTTTCTCTCTAGTTCGAAAAAATCGTTTTTCTCGGTTTTGATTCCGTTCCATTCTATATTTTTCACTATCAGCTTGTTTACATCTGCACTTTTAGCACTTTCCTTTTCTTTGTACTCTTGCTGGCTATTCTCACTTTCAGTATCACTAATGAATATTAAATTCGTATTCTTTTTCTTCTTGTGGGATGATGGTTACGTCCATTGCGTTATCCTGAGTGATGTTGTTGTTTTCCATTTTTAGAGTAAAGGTTGACTTGTGATGACACTTTTCTTTGTAGAACTTTGTCTGAATTATGTCGTTGAGACACTGGGAAGAGGTTAGTTTTTATATTTTGAAAAGTCTTCTTTTGCAGAGTTTTTCATAAATTCTTGTTCCCCTCTTCTTAATTTCAAAACAGGTAGTTTCTTCTACTTTAATGTGTCCCGTCTTCTATTTCGCCGTGGGGCGAATTGATGAATATACCGTACATTTTGACTTTCTATTTTCCTTTTTAAGTCATTGTCTTTTCTTATAGGGGTTCTTGTGTCTTTCTTTTTCTTCGTGCGTTAGTTTCTGTCGTTCTTTGTTACACTACACTGCTTTTTCTCCGATGATTTTGTTATTGACTTTTTTGTTTGTTTTAGTCGAGGAAAAAAAATGTTATTTGGGTTTGTAATTCTTGTTTTGTCTATCCCAAAGGTTTTCTATTTTGAAATTTTTTGTTAATGTTAGTTTGGAATACAAAATTGTTATTCGGGTTTGTCTCTACTCTTTGTTTTACTATAAAGTTACGAGTATGGGATATATTTTAAAAATCACTTAATTGGTCGAGAAAAAAAAAATGTTGATAAGTGTATTATTTTCTGGGAGCTAATTTATTTTGTAATTAATTAAATTTGTCAGGGGTTATGTTTAGTGGCTACTTTTAATTTCAATGACCTTGGGACTTTTACTTTCTGGCTGAATTACTATTGTCTGTTTCTGACATGCAACGGCATAGGTCTTCTCAAACCATGCCATATCCGACGACGTAAGTGCACATGGTGTGTTTTCCTGTACATCGTGTGATTGTGTCAGTTGTTTCGATAGAGGGGTAAATTAATGAATTTGGTGCACTTTGTTCGGGGAGGGCGCATTTGACCTTGTCTTTCTGTTGTTAGTTGTGCAGGGGCGGTTGTTCTTAGGAACGGTTGTTCGATTGCTATTTCCGAATGGTAATTTGTTTCTCGTGCCGGTATCATTGATGCGAGTTCGTGTTCTTCCTCTACGCCATCATCGTATCTGGTTCTTTTCAGCGGATATGTTCTTTTATCTTCGAGATGGGGTTGCAAATAATGAAGATTCGTAAACATACGAGGAATAGTACAAATCCTATCGCTGATAGACCAATTATTTTTAGTTTGTCGAACCATGAGAACATGTTTCCTATTTGATTATCTTGTTGTTCTGACATTACAATGTCTCCAACAGAATTGGAGTTGCCTTCTTGCATTCTGCCAACTAGGTCATTTAGAATATTTAATTGTTCCATTCCCATCGTCTCGTGTGCTGGATGGCTTTTCAGCGCGAAGTCGAAATCGTTAAGATGGAGTTCTTCAAATTCTGAAATGAGGTCTAAATTAGGCATGTGAATGCTAGGTTTCTGGCGTATCCAATCTCCTGTCGTAGAATTGTGTTCCCATGTGTGTGGATTTCCATTTAAATTTACCAAAGGTGTTTTCCAGAAACAATCAGAATATGGATGAATTGACCATCCATCTGTTCCAATCGTACAGTTTTTTCCTTCGTAAGTAAAAAACGGCTGAAATCCACATTTGGTTTCGTTTGCTGATATAAAAATTCTTTTTGCCTCGCATTGTTGAAGTGTCATTGCTTGACCGAAGCCTTGTAGTCTTGTGCAGATTGGTAAACCTACTGCTACTGCTGCTAAAATTCCGTTGGTTTGGGCTAATATAACTGCTTGTGTTCTTTTGATTGCTGATAGTTGACAATAAACGTCCCGAATTTCTTTTGCCAACTTGTTTTCGTGTTCAGTTTCGATGTTTATCTTATATTGGTCGTGCATTTTACTTATTTCGTATTTAATTTTGTCGTTGAATTCTTCAATGTTTTTGGGTAAATCGGCTTCTAAATTTTCATTGTTTGATGTATCTTCAGCTTTTTGATCCATTGAAATTATTAAAGAATCAGCTAACGGTAAGTTTCGAATACTGCTTTCTTCGATGGCCTGAATTTGAGTTCCTTCTGTTGTAGACGTTGTTCCCGTTAGTGCTAAAGGGGTTACTCCGGTAGTATGTGTTGATGATTGTTGGGTCGTCGAACTTTCGCTTACTGTTTTTGTGCTCGTCGTTATTGAGCTTGGCTGATGCGTCGTTGTTGTCGCGGTTGTTGTGGAACTTGTCGTAGTAGGCGTTGTTGTTTCCTCCGTTGCTGTTGAACTTGTCGTAGTAGGCTTTGCTGTTTTCTCTGTTGTTTTGGAACTTGTTGTAGTGGATATTGTTGTTGTTGTAGTAAGTTTTGTAGTTGTAGTGGTTGTTGAAGTTGAAGTTATCTTAGCAGTTGCCGTAGGTCTAGTAGTAGTGGTGGGTTTAGTGCTTGTCGATGTGATTATTGGTTTTGTAGTTGTGGTGGGTTTTGTTGACGTTGATGTCATACTGGGTTTAGTTGTCACTTGCTGTGTTGTGGTGGGTTTGCTAGCTGCTGTGCTTGTAACTGGTTTAATTGTCGTAGTGCTTTTTACCGTTGTTTTTGCTGTTGTTCCCAATGTGGTTTTTATTGTGGGCTTTGTAGTCGTTGTAACGCTTGTCGTTGTTGTGTGTTTTTCTGTTGTGGGCGTGGCAGGGGGTGTGGCCAAAGTTTTGCTGTTCTCTGATTGGTTGTTATCCTCTCTTTTCATTAGTGGTGGTATGGTTGGGAGTGTTTTCCCGTCCAATGGCTGTTTAGTGTGCAGTGCTATGATGGCTGCCGCTGAGAGAGTCCGTATTTGGTGTGGGTTGCGATATTCAAAGTTAAAGTGCTGTTTTTGGCTGGAGCTGTGACAATGCCCCAGGGTCACCCGTCCTACTCTCTGTGTGAGACACTTCCTGTCTGATGAGGGTGAATGTAGCCCAGTTCTATCTGTTGCCATGAGCTGTCCTGTGTGCTCAAATGTGCCCCAGATTGAGCTGGTGCTAGCGCACTCTTGAAGTACTAGCATTGTCGTATTGGCTTTGATACAGGTGTTTGTGTTGAACGGTCTGATGGTGAAATCAGATGTATATTCGAAAGCTTGTCCTCGTTCTGTTGCTTTGCTACAGTTGGCTACCATTGTTTGTGATTGTACTAATGGATCGTTGCTGTTAATTAGTTTTCTTAGTTCTTCTTGACATTGCGGCCACTCTTTGTCGCATTCTTCTAATGTCATTTGCTTGTTTACTCCATGGTGTGTTAGACATTTTTCGTTTGGTGTTTTTCCGTTTTTCAATAGGCCCCAGGCAATCATATCCCAGATTATATTTCCGCTCCCGTGATTAGTTTTTAAAATTCCTCCAAATAGCGGCGAATTAATCGTGGTTGTGATTGCCTTCCGTTGTTCTTGTTGAATTTCCTGCATTTCTGCTAAAGTTGTGTCTGGGAAATTTTCTATGATGTCTGGATTGGTGTTGACAGTTTCAAAGATCCATTTTTGTGTTACGCTGTTCTTATCATCTCTGCATTCTGTCAATATGATAGCTTGGTATGTTCCTAGTGTAATACAGAGATACGATTCTTGTGAAATTAATTGATGGTTTTGTTGATCTAGAATCCACCGTGTTGAAAATTCTGAGCATTTAGCAACAATTAGTCGGCCTGCTTCTCCTTCCGTGATACAGATATTACTGTTCTGGATTCTTATTGTTTGGTCAACGATGTATTCGAATTCTGATCCTTGAGGAAGTGGATCATCGTCTTTGAGACGAAAGTGGGCGGTTAACTGAGTGTTTTCGTCTGGTTTGTATATTATGTATATAGTGGCGTTGTAATTTACACTCCGGTCCTTCTCGTTGATCCTGATTGCCTGTTGATATCCCATTCTTATTGGCCCCCAGGCGTACGAAATGCTGTACAGACGTTTTCCTGAGTCTTCCGAGGGGGCGTTGAGCAAGAATGTAACTTCCTGTTGAATGGATCGTTTCCGCTTGGTTAACTGGAGTTCCCTGTAGTCCTTGCACACCGATGTATCTAGGTGAGTATTTTGTATACATGTATGTATAGTTGTTTTGAACATCTCGTACAATTTTCTCGTTGTTTCGGTTGGAAAGATTAGGTATGTGAGCGGTACGCCCACAACTTTGTAACCTTGTGGTGTTATGTCCCGATCTGGTTTGTTGAAGAATGAAATCTCGATCTGTCGATTGGTGTCGTAAAGACGGCTGGTGTTTTCGCGTTCCGGTATTCTCGGAAGTTCCAGATAACCGCTTCCTTTGATCAAGGTTTGAGAATATGAATTATTTGTTGTCCTATCTCCCCATACTATTGTGTTTTGATTTTGGATGAAGTATCCTTCCTGCTGCGTAGTATTTAATGGTCCAAATGGGCTTTCAATTGGGTCGTCTTGTTTTTCCTGCCGTAAGGTGATTTGTTCTGCAACACAGTTGAGGGTGTGATATGTTTTTATGGCATACCATTGCCCTTCGCCTGTCGGGGTGGCTGTGAAACTCAGACCCGCTGGTCCGGTCTGCATGTTATTATCGCCACACTTCTTGTCGTTCACCATTCTCCAGCATTCCAGTGGGGAAATTAGTTTAGTTTCTTGTGAATATATGGTGTCGAAAGATCCGATCCAGAATGACCCAGTTATTTTCTTCGTTTTTATCCATTGCTTGCAGGTCCAGCCTTTCCAAGAGGCTGCTGGTTTTTGTGTTGTTTTTAAAGTGTACAACGTGGGTATTCTGGGTAAGTGAGCTGTATCTGATTCTTTGTTATTGCAGTAATAGGGTGCCTCTATATCTAAAATTCCTCTGGTCTTTACGTTCTGGCAGTCGCATACGGTTGAATAGATGGGATATGTGGATGGAATGATGGTGAGTAATTGGATGAGTGATAGTATCAGTTCCATCTGCGAAAAGAAAATTTGGATGTTTTTAGAATCTCGAGACTTCGTTGCGTTGCCGTAAGTTGTATCGTGGATTCGTCATTCTAGTGTGTGCAGGATTAATTGGTATAGGACCGGGGAGATTTGGTGCGATGATTTTACAATTTTCCGTTTCTGCAACATGATGATGCGGATGCCAACACGCTCTACGGACAGGTATTCTTTTGTTGTTGATGAAGTTGTTTCTTGGTCTGCCTGGTCCTCGTCGCACTGTTTCACTTCCTGGTTGTTGTGGAACACTAGATAATTTTTCTGTTTCTTGGTTTGCCGGGACGTAGAGCTTTAGGCGGTTGACGTGTACCACTGATTTTAGTTTTTCATTGCTCGCGTGTTGAATCTCATAAGTGAGATTTGAGAAATTTCTGATGATTTTGAATGGTCCATTCCACCTGTTGATGAATTTTCCGGCAGTTGGTGGAGCTTTCAGTAGCACAAAATCACCAATGTTATATTTGATCGCTTGTGTTCCTTTGTCGTAGTATCTTTTTTGTTTTGTCTGTGCCCGAAATAGGTGTTCCTTCGCTAGTTGCTGAGCCTTCTTCCATTGGTGTGAGTACATTACACTGGTATCCTCGTATGTTTCGTATCGCCTGTCTATTTTGATGTCGTTTGGGAGCACTGGTTGTCTCCCGAAGAATAGAAAGAATGGGTTTTGTTGCAGTGTTGATTGCTTCGCTGTGTTGTAAGCAAATGTGACAAATGGTAGATATTTGTCCCAATTTTCTGGTTCATCCGTTACGTAGCAAGCCAACATGTCACATAGGGTTCTGTTAAATCGTTCTACTAATCCGTCTGTCTGGGGATGGTATGCTGTTGTTCTGATTTGTTTGATTTTAAATAATTTGCAAAT
Source organism: Daphnia carinata (assembly GCF_022539665.2). NCBI lineage: Eukaryota > Metazoa > Arthropoda > Branchiopoda > Diplostraca > Daphniidae > Daphnia > Daphnia carinata. Next base: position 413,636 of record NC_081332.1, read on the forward strand.
ATCTTGGATTAAGCTCGACAGGAAATTAGTTCCTTGATCTGTTAGTACTACTTCGGGGGATCCATATTTTGTATAAATATCATTAACCAGTATTGTAGCAATTGTTTGGGCAGTTTGATCTCTCATTGGAACCGTGAAGACGAAACGACTGGCATAATCTGATAGGACTAAAATATACTTATGTCCCTTTGCGCTTTCTTGAACGGGACCCACAATATCCATCGCAAGTCTTTCCCACACCCTTTCGGCTGGGGGCATAGGTTGCAATGGTGCTTTACTTCCTCCCACAGCCTTGCGTTTTGCGCATTTAAGGCAATTTTTGATGTGTTCTGTTACGTTTTGTCGCATGTATGGGAAGAAGTATTGTTCTCTAAGTCTGGATATTGTTTTTTCGATTCCTAAATGCCCTGCCATCATGTGATCATGATTTGCTCGTAAAATTCCGTCGATTAACGGTACAGGGACTACTAATTTTCCTTGTCTATCTGTTAATAGACCCTTTTCATTGATTATAAAGTTGCTTGAGAATCTTTTATTTCTATTTTTCTGGCTATCTTCTTGTATTTCCATCATTAGTTTTTGACAATATTTATCTGCTTGCTGTAATTCTATCCATCTGTCTTCTTTCTCAGACCTTTTACTTTCACTTCCAATTTCTCTTTCGAAACCTACGCTCTTCCTTTGACTTTCCTTCTCAAAACTTTCGTTTTCTTTTTGAATACTTTCGTTTTCTTTCTCCAGCTGTTCTTGTTTCTTTAATCTTTCAATCCTTAGTTTTTCTTTTAGATTTTCACCTTCTTTTCGAATATTTTCTAGCTCTCTTATGACAGTTCCTCTTTCCATTGCCCTTGTTTCTACTCGTGCTATTGGCACTATGGGAATACGGCTTAGGGTGTCTGCATTTTGGTGCGACTTCCCAGGCCGGTACCCAATGACGATGTCGAATTCTTGTATTTTTAGTGCCCATCTAGCTAATCTTCCTGCGGGTTCTGTCTTGCTCATTAACCATTCTAAAGGTCTATGGTCTGTAAATACGGTGAATCTGCGTCCGTATAGATACGTTCTAAATACGTCAATTGCGTGGAGGATAATGGCGTAAGCCTCTTTCTCTGTGGTTGACCACTTGGCTTCGCGGTCGTTCAGATGTTTAGAGCTATACGCTATGACGACTTCCGCGCCGTCTGATTCACGGGGTTCCTGTACGTCGGACTCCGCTGAATCCGCTGATTGAGGTAGAGTTTGCATCTGAGCCAAGACTGCTCCTATACCGTATCCTGAGGCATCTGTGTAGATGATAAATTCGCGCGTGAAATCTGGATACCCTAGGATAGGTCTAGTTATGAGACAGTTCTTGATACAATCAAAGGCGTCCCTTTGTTCCTCTCCCCATTTCCACTCGGCTGATTTTCTCGTTAGCGCTGTCAGTGGGTGGGCTTTATCAGCAAAAGCCCTGATGAACTTTCTGTAATAGCTAGCCAAACCTAGAAATGAGCTCAATTCTTTCACGTTTTTGGGAGCTGGGTATTTGATGATGGCTTCTAACTTTTAGTGTCTTTAAGAAGTTTAAACACTGCTTCTAGATGTATCACATGTTCAGCAATATTATTACTGAACACTATGATGTCATCCAGGTAAACCAATGCGAACCTGAACAATACTGATTTCAATATGTTGTTCATTGCTCGTTGAAAAGTGCTTGGTGCATTTGTTAGTCCAAATGGCATTCTATTAAATTCGTATTGTCCAAGTTCACAAATGAAGGCGGTTTTGTGTTTGTCGTTTTCTTCTATCTCGATCTGCCAGTAGCCACTCAGTAAGTCCAATGTTGAGAAGTAAACCGATCCGCTCAATGCATCAATGGTGTCGTCGATTCTTGGTAATGGGTATTTGTCTTTTACTGTTATTTTGTTAAGTGCCCTATAGTGTCGATGGAAAGATTGTGAAAGGGTTGAGAAGTAAAGGACGACATAGTTGCGAAATATGGAAGATAATTTCTGACATATAGTCAATACACATACGCATTTCTCCATCTTTTTTGGGGACCATTACAATTGCTGCTGCAAATGGGCTGTGACTTTCTCTAATGATATTGTTACTCATCATTACATCTATTTTTGTCTTGACGATTAGTTTTAATGCTTCTGGTGTTCTGCGCAATCGTTGCGTAATTGGGGCGTTGTATCCTATGTTAATGGAGTGTTTTACATCAGTTGCTAGACCTAAATCTGATTCTCTTTCAGCAAATAGGGTTTCGTGTTTTTTCAATAGATTTTCAATTTTAATTTGTATC